>NW_014039297.1:17131-18286 GCF_001186125.1 Sphaeroforma arctica JP610 | reverse complement strand
GGTATTGATCTCGACAACACCGATCAAGTTTTTGATAAGACATATCTTAGAAATATTGAGGCATATGTGCGCAGCAAAGGCCTGCGTATCTCCTACAAGAACGATCAGAATAGGTACACTGATGATAGTAAATACGATTCAGATATATTCAGCCCTGATAAAGAAACAGATAATCTAGTGGTGGAAACAACCAAAAGTACAAAATGTCCTGATAAAGAGCTGGCAAAGATGTTTAAACGAGTCTACTGTATGTACTATAAACAGGACCCACCAACGTGTGAAACGAACGAGTCTAATATCAGGTATTTTTATATAAACGAAGACACTAATTGGACTGAGGGTATAGCGCCATAGTATAGTTTATTTGGATGCTTGCTAATGTGTACATTATCTACAATGATTACTCCATGTCGTCGTCCTCTGGATCCTCTACATCTTCGTCATCGCTATCCGACATTGTCTCATCGGAAAATACACCAAGGGCTTCAGCTGCTAGACTCGAAGGACTTTTCTTCACTAGTATCTCGATACTAGTCACGGCAATCTTAAAGTTACCGTACATACGCACATCAGCAGGGTTGGTAGGGTCATAGTCACGCGGCACAACCCATTGCAACCCCTTGACATCAATAGCGACTCTCACACGTCTCCCTTTAACTTGGTCAAGGGACACAAATGGTACTTCCACGCCATTGGAGATGAGCTTGGTAGAACCGTATGGGCTGCCGTCAAAGTCTACAAAGGCCGAGAACTCACCCTTGCTGTTGGTCAGTTGGGGTAAATGTGCAGGCTGTCCTCGCAGCTGAGATGTTAACAGGGCAGCGATAATGTTGGAGTAGTGACGCATAGACACCTGTGTTCCTACTGGAAGAGATAGCTGTAGACGGCTCTTAAAACCCACCTCGGGTAATACGGTGCCAGTGAATTCCAGGCAGCGACAGTTGTCTACTTCGTTCTTAGCCTTGCGTAGGTAGGCCGTGATGACCTGGAGACCTGCCTTGTTCTTGGACTGGGTGCAGTCCATCACCGCAATATGGCCAAGCGTGTCCTTATCAATACCAATGTCCTCGACCTCGGCGTTGGATACATAGCTGGCAAGCATCTCTTTGGTCATGGTAAAGTCGTCTACGGGTAAGGCAACAAATGTCTTCTTCA
>NW_014039297.1:14834-16559 GCF_001186125.1 Sphaeroforma arctica JP610 | reverse complement strand
CGCCAAATATTTTGGCGTTCCAATGAAAGGGTTGGAATTATTGGAGTGCAATAGTTGCCATGTATGTACACATATTTTCTCTGGATAGGTTCCGCGTATCCTCTATAGTAGATCTAAAATCACCTTGCGCTCTTAATATAACCCAATGTAATGACAATTTTTTCACCTGTTGTAGTATATAAGCCATCTGTCTCAATGAATATAGGATCACATTCTTTTGAAATTAAGATTGAAATCCTTATACCCCTCATTTGTTACCATGACGTCCAATACCACTGTCGATGTCCTGCACCCGTACCCTGTTGGTGATCTAATCACTATAGGTGAAGCTGCTACTCAGTTCAATGGTCGAGGATCTTTGCTGAAGATCAAGTTCCTACCTGTTGTGAACTTTGCTGGGAATCTTGTGCAGTTGGGCGACTCTCTTACTTATTTGTCCAACACCGAAGAGGAGGGGTCGGGAGTTCTGGCTCCAAGAACACGGGCTGTTAACGAATTCCTGGAACCTGTACGTGATAAGATTGCTGAACTGTTGGTCGGACCGTACATCAAGTATGTGACTACTGTCCATCAAACAGAGCCTGGGACCTGGGGACCTTCTGCCAACCGGAAATTCTTCAACCTGATTACGAGTTCTAGTCGTAACCTGCAGCTAACCTTGTCATTGGAGAAATACCTCAATACTTCCATAAGCGGAAAGAGTATCGGAGACCCTATTACCTCAGGCACATTGAACTTTCAGTTGGAATTTGACAAGATCGGTCTTACTCGGGAGAACATTAAGTTTCGTTTCACAAAGTACATCAGCACTCTTATCCTAAAGGTTCTTGTTTTACGTGCTACCCTGGCTAACAACTACGACGCCGCTTTTCAGTTGACCGAGTCTACGACTCTGAACTTCTCCACACTGTTTGAGTTGGTATCGTCTCCGGGTATGCTTGGTGGACTATCAGACGTCAGCGTGTTTAATGGCGTGTATTCTGCTACCCATGAGTTTGCTAGAGAAGCTTCTGCCATTGTATGGGGAGAAAGGGATGATGAGGTGTTGCGGCAGGAGCGGGGACGGTGTGTAGGTTCGAAGACGAAACGCCCTAATCTATATCTCCCTAGTTCCTACTTTGTCCCCATACCTGAAGACAATGTAGGCCAGTGTGTGTACATTGCACTTGCATGGCAGTTGTTGCTGCAGTACGTGCAACGGTACTCGACTAAACGCATCAATCCTGACGCGCGTCATCTGATTCAGTTAAAGACGAAAGACGGTGAGCCTTACCATGATACGGTGTGGAGTGTATTGGAATTGCTGCAACCTGTTCGATTCCCGCCGCTGAGGATGTTGGAAACACACATAGCGCCTGATAACGCAGGGACGCCTCATTCCATTCATAAGGAGTGGTGTAAGCCGGAGATCGATTTCATTGTCGACTGGCTTGTCAGAGAGTTTATGCCTGAGCGACCGTGCTGGTTGAAATTGGAACATGTGGAGACGTTGGTGGAACGTATTAATGTTAAGATGGAGGTGTATAAACGCAGTGTTAATGTGTTTATGATCTCAGGTATACGGGAGGAACGGTTGGGTGCTAGATCGACTCGCGAGATAAAGGTGCCGAACTACACATTCCCACGGTTGAAGGAAGAACGGCAAAGGTACAAGGATAATCAAGTACTGGACTGTGTGTTGGTGTACATACATAACCACGTACATCTGGTTCGAACATTTTCAGT
>NW_014039297.1:12213-13914 GCF_001186125.1 Sphaeroforma arctica JP610 | reverse complement strand
GATTAGATCACTTGCCTTGTCTTTAACTAATATCAAACCTGGTCCTGACAATGGGAATAACAGTGTTTCTACACATCGTATTGGGGATAGCCATGTAACGGATACTTGTTGGTCAATGACTGTGACCTTTGTTGACAGTATGGATTTTATCGCCACAGGTTTGGCCAAGTTCCCCAAGATGTTTGGTCTCAAGTGCGATGCTAAAGGATATTTTCCCCATCAACTTAATACACGTGACCATCAGAATGTAAAGATGTCGACTCTGCCAGATATTAAGTACTATGGTCTTGATGATATGAGTCCCTCATATGCAATGGATGTGGAGACATGGCACAGGAAGAATAGGTTTACATCTCGGTTTGATCTACAGGAAGAAATGAAACGGTACTGTATCAATGACGTGGTTATACTGCGTGAAGGGGTGAAGGTGTTTATCGACGCTTTTGTTAAGCTCGGGCGCGTGCATCCTTTAGGTAATTTAACTATTGCCGGTGCGTGTATGAGCGCGTACGAGAGCACATACCTGCCAAAAGAGATTACGATTGAGCATACACGACCCAAGCCCGTTGTACAGACGAGCAAGGAGGCCGTTACGTTTTTCAGCGGGTTGAACCAGATGATTATTACCGGTATGTCACCCACTGTATGCTATTTCAACAACGGACATGACGAGGTGACTGGGTGCAAGGGGTGGGGGTATGGTATACCTCTGAACGCAGATCTGTATAGGAACGCCAGGTATGAATACCGTGTGACTGTGGGAGAGAGGACGTTCATCGCCGATTGTTACTTGCCTGCTGCCGATGGAGAGTCTGGGCCTGGTACTATTATAGAGTTCAACGGGTGCTACTGGCATGGGTGTCGTGACTGCAATATCCATGTGTACAACGAGGGAAAGGGTGAACATGAAAGAAGGTACGTCAACACCTTGGAAAAGGAGATGACAATCAGAGCTGAAGGGTTTGAATTTATACCTGTATGGGCATGCAAGGCCCGTAAGTTTATTCAGTATTGGACACAGAATAATATAACCGATATGGTAGGACCGACACTACGTATCGACCCCCGAGAGAGTATGGCTGGAGGGCGGACCGAGCCGTTTGCAAGCCTTGTGGAGGTTGCTGGGAATGGACGGTGCACGCTACATTATGTAGACTTTACCAGCTTGTATCCATATGTTAATGCTTTCAAGGAGTATCCTTGCGGACCGATGACAACGCTGGTCAACAGGGAACGTGGTAAGTATTATGATCCTGCCGTGGAGAACCTGAAGGTTGTTGACCACGGGCTACACGCATACGACCTGGCAGAGTCTGATTGGATAGGGTTTGCCATGGTAAAGGTACTTCCGCCAAAGGATCTGCTCATTCCCGTGTTACCGTATAAGAGCAATCGTCCAAAGAAATTGTTCTTTGGGCTCTGTGCTGCGTGTATGCTCAGGGCTGCCAAATTCGATCCTGATGTTGAAATGTTTCAGGATGGTGACAGTATTAATGACCATTTGACACGTGCGGGTATGGCGGATATTGAAAGGGAGACGTTGTTTGAACCATGTAATCATACAGACGAGGAACGTAGCTGGATTGAGACGTACACAAGCGTGGATATCAAGCTAGCGTTGGAGTACGGGTACGAGTTCCCAAACGTCTACGAAATCAACATGTATGAAGGTCGAAGCACCGAGCTGTTTAAGGATTACAT
>NW_014039297.1:0-11129 GCF_001186125.1 Sphaeroforma arctica JP610 | reverse complement strand
CTGAAGAGTGTGGTGAACCATCCATGTACTTTGAGAAAGCTGTCTTACCTGATCCTACTCGTGGACAGTATGGACCTTTTTTCAACGATCGCCGTCACCCTGAATTTCGTAAAAAGCAGCACGATTTTCGAATTAATAAGAGCAAACCAAAGGTCTGTGATACTGGATACTGTGAGGAGCATAAGTTAGAGCTAACGGACCCAGTGCTTGTGAGACAACATCGAATTGCAGTGTATGATTTTGAGACTATGCAGGAAAATTGGGTGGAGAAGATTGACAGTGATGGAAAGAAGACTAAGGAGTATCGACCGTTTACAGTAAATGCTGTGGCTATGAGTCATTTGTACGCTGACGAGGGGCAGGATGAGCCATTCACGCGGTACTGGTGTGGGGAGAATGCACTGACAGAGTTCGTCGAGTTCATACGTACCAGACCATCTGATGTTCGTGGCGGTGGTCTGTACTATCGCGGATGGCAGTTCTTGGCTCATAATGGGAGTCGGTTTGATACTTGCTTCATCAGGAAGTACTGTATCAGCAACAACATACCTACTGCAGGATTGGAAACGGGTCGAAAGATCAGATCACTTGCCTTGTCTTTAACTAATATCAAACCTGGTCCTGACAATGGGAACAACAGTGTTTCTACACATCGTATTGGGGGTAGCCATGTAACGGATACTTGCTGGTCAATGACTGTGACCTTTGTTGACAGTATGGATTTTATCGCCACAGGTTTGGCCAAGTTCCCCAAGATGTTTGGTCTCAAGTGCGATGCTAAAGGATATTTTCCCCATCAACTTAATACACGTGACCATCAGAATGTAAAGATGTCGACTCTGCCAGATATTAAGTACTATGGTCTTGATGATATGAGTCCCTCGTATGCAATGGATGTGGAGACATGGCATAGGAAGAATAGGTTTACATCTCGGTTTGATCTACAGGAAGAAATGAAACGGTACTGTATCAATGACGTGATTATACTGTGTGAAGGGTTGAAGGTGTTTATCGACGCTTTTGTTAAGCTCGGGCGCGTGCATCCTTTAGGTAATCTAACTATTGCCGGTGCGTGTATGAGCGCGTACGAGAGCACGTACCTGCCAAAAGAGATTATGATTGAGCATACACGACCCAAGCCCGTTGTACAGACGAGCAAGGAGGCCGTTACATTTTTCAGCGGGTTGAACCAGATGATTATTACCGGTATGTCACCCACTGTATGCTATTTCAACAACGGATATGCCGAGGCAACTGGGTGTAAGGGGTGGGGGTATGGTATACCTCTGAACGCAGATCTGTATAGGAACGCCAGGTATGAATACCGTGTGACTGTGGGAGAGAGGACGTTCATCGCCGATTGTTACTTGCCTGCTGCCGATGGAGAGTCTGGGCCTGGTACTATTATAGAGTTCAACGGGTGCTACTGGCATGGGTGTCGTGACTGCAATATCCATGTGTACAACGAGGGAAAGGGTGAACATGAAAGAAGGTACGTCAACACTTTGGAAAAGGAGATGACAATCAGAGCTGAAGGGTTTGAATTTATACCTGTATGGGCATGCAAGGCCCGTAAGTTTATTCGGTATTGGACACATAATAATATAACCGATATGGTAGGACCGACACTGCGTATCGATCCCCGAGAGAGTATGGCTGGAGGGCGGACCGAGCCGTTTGCAAGCCTTGTGGAGGTTGCTGGGAATGGACGGTGCACGCTACATTATGTAGACTTTACCAGCTTGTATCCATATGTTAATGCTTTCAAGGAGTATCCTTGCGGACCGATGACAACGCTGGTCAAGGATCTGCTCATTCCCGTGTTACCGTATAAGAGCAATCGTCCAAAGAAATTGTCCTTTGGGCTCTGTGCTGCGTGTATGCTCAGGGCCGCCAAATTCGATCCTGATGTTGAAATGTTTCAGGATGGTGACAGTATTTGACACGTGCTGGTATGGCGGATATTGAAAGGGAGACGTTGTTTGAACCATGTAATCATACAGACGAGGAACGTAGCTGGATTGAGACGTACACAAGCGTGGATATCAAGCTAGCGTTGGAGTATGGGAACGAGTTCCCAAACGTCTACGAGATCAACATGTATGAAGGTCGAAGCACCGTGCTGTTTAAGGATTACATGAGTTCAGCTATACAGATGAAAATCAAGGCTAGCAAACCACCTGCTGGGACACGTGAGGAGCAGGAAGAGATACTGGACTGGTACCGTGATGAGATGGGTATGACTGATCTGAGCTTGGACGATATTGAACTCAATGAAGGAATGCGTAACACATCAAAAATCATTGTTAACAGTCTCTGGGGAAAGTTTGGACAGCGTGCAGAGTACCCTGATAAAAAACTGTTCACATCATACGAAGAGTTTGCAGAACATCGTGAGAGATACCCAGATAAGAAGATGGTCGACTTTAGATTCTGGGAGGAGGTTAGCGATGTCATGGAGGCCAGGTTTAAGACAGATCGAGCCAACATTGTAAAGCACAGCACGTTCTACCAACCACAGCTAGCTGCATTCACTACAAGTCACGGGCGAGATGTGTTGTACAGAGATGGGATAGCGAAGCTGCATCCAACACAGATCGTATACTGTGATACGGATAGTATCGTGTGCATCTATGACAGAGACAATCCAAACCACAAAGAACCGTTCTGTCCTGAAGTGTATGGGTCAGGTGATGGGTTTATACTGGGTACTATGAAGGATGAGCTCGAAGGAAAGGTTATGAAGAGATTCTACTCACTGGCACCAAAGACATACGCGTACGAAAAGGAGATTACAGCAAAAGACAAGGCAAAGGTGGACGCGTGTCAGGACGAAAATACAAAGAAGCGTCTACGTAGCATGTTCACAGAGGAGATCAAGTCAAAAGGATTCTCATTAAGTCGTGGGTGTGTGGAGGGAGAGGGATTTAATGTAGATAGTTTTAAGGAAATGGTGTTGGGGAACCTTGAGGAGATCAAAACACATGTAGAGGCAGGTCTGTATCGGAGTATGGACTTGGGTGAGCCACGTGTAAGATCCGAAACAAAGGTGCTTAAGCGACCAGAGTTTATCAAGCGAAAGCTGTTACCAATGGAAAACCACAAAAACTATAGTATACTTAGATCAGTGCCTTGGGGCTATGTAGAACAATAGAAATGCAAATAAACATATATGAATAAATATCGCACCTTTACAATAGTATGTCATTGTGCTGGAAGAATGCAGCCATGCGGTGATCAGGGGAAAAATGGGTTGTCCTTTGTCGGACGTTCCCCCATGTCACGTAGTTGTTGTTTCTGACGATACGTCAGTAGATCAAGCACTCCTTTTTCAATACAATCCTCTACCACATCGTAATTTTTGTATAGCACAGCCGACTTGAATCTGATCACCAGAAATCAGATAATTCAAGTCGTAGACTTTTGTGATTCGACGTTCACCCATCGTTTGTGTGTACGTGTGTGTGTGCGTGTGTGTGTGCGTGTGTGTAAAACATCATACATACCTCCCATAATAAGGAATAATGCAGAAAGAAGATTTCCTGCATCCGTCTGTCACGGTCAAATGGGTTGTCTGATGTTAGTGTCTCGCCCATACCCATTTTTTCTTTTTTGGTCTATAATGTTGCTATTAAGTACCGTGTATAAAAATGCAATTATGTAAAAATGAAACTGTTATATTTGAATTCTTACGTATGTATATTTAAAAGAAAGCATTGCTTTAGTGTTAAAGATTGTCATATGTCACAGTTTGTGTTTCTGTAAATATTCTAACGAGTTAAAATGTTTGAAATCAATTGGTTACGAATTTTAAAATGTTGGGACCGTTACATGGTCACTGGTTTATGGTTTATTATAAATAATCTGATAAAGGTGAAATCTATTGGGTGTGGCTTTCAAATAATGGTAATGGCACATGTTATATAAATTTAGACTAATGAGAACGTGTCAGTTATGTTGTTGAATACTCTTTGATTTTTTACTAAGTTTTTTAAAAAATAAAATAAATGAGTAGCTTTTTCATTTTTGACTCTCTGAATTTTTATTACGTTTTGAAAAAAAATAGAGTAAATACCGATACTCCATGAGTGGTGATGTGCTACTCCCGAGTTGCTCTCAGGTTGCTCCTGCACTGCTCCTAGATTTGCTCCTAGATTGCTCCCAAATTGGTGACGTCATCGATATTCTATTTTTAGATGTGGTTGGTGGGGAGTATACACATGTAGTTCGCCACACATCGTCGTATTCCATAGACCTGACACCCAGGTAGAATCGCAAGAACGCTTCCCAAGTGGCATGGTTGTTGTACGTGTCACCAGCGGCATTGGCCATCTCACTGTTCTTCAACCACTCTTAAAACTCAGCCTGCCACTCGAGAATCGCCTCATGGTCGGAGTCACTCCAATACTCTGAGTGACCAGCCTTATGTCATGCGAGGATTCATACGGGGTTTTGAATTTCCAAACCAAGCCTTCAACCACATGGACGCCATTTCGGCGTATTCTTCATCACCGGTATACCAAAATGCCATTGTACCAGAGTATATCGCACTCAGCATAGTACTTCTCGCATCTTTATCGTGCTTGAGGCTTCCGTGCTCATTCACGTCACCATCACATTTCATATATACGTCTGCTTCATAGCATTTTTTGACAGTGGTCGGGTCAAAATCCTTGCTCAATCGCTCAAATTGATACTCTGTGAGAGATTTTTTAAAGTAGCTATCCACGAGTAGTTCATGTCGTGTCAAGTCATCAGCGGTATTGGCTGCGTCGATGCACAATTCTTCGTCGAGACAAGGAGCCGCACCTGCTTTCCAATAGTAGGGTGAGAAACTGACTGTTGCATATATAGAAAACAATGAAATATCAGTCACAGCTGTTGGGAATCATGAACTATTTTACTGGCATCGGATATATGCACTTCCGGCGATCAAAGTTTAAAGCGAGTGAGTCACAGTAGCATGAAAAGAACGCTTACAAATGAACATACAATAATCATTGAGAAAGGCTCCTTCGAACGGGGGTGCCTCTCCTTTGTCGTGGACAGTCTGAAGTTCTTTCTTTATATATGTTTTGGCTCGGCTCACAATATCGTCTACCGCATCGGCGATTTCATCTTGATTTTCTCTTAAATACAGCATGTCGTCTGCATCCATGTAGATTGTATTCGGCCGGTCCACAGCTACACCACGGGTGACCAGAGCGCTGGCCGTGCCGAAGAAATAAGCAGCTAAAACACAATTGGCTATAAATAGTTTCATGGTTCCAATTTAGAAACTTTCAAAATTGTACTGATAATAGTGTTGATTCTTCTGATTTTGTTGCCTATTTATATGTATATTGTATAGCGCAATAACTTTAAAAATCTCGAGTGCTTCATTTTGAACTTTTGAAATCGCTGCGAAACAAGAAAAGATTATAAGGTCATTGAGGTACAATTTAGAACGCTATGCATTGACTATTATTCTTTTTAAAAATCCGTGAAACCATGAGTCCACTGTCCGCGTGTCGAATTGTAGATGTGGCATTGTGGCGCGATGTGCAATGCTGCAATGCAGCAGCCAGCAGGATAAATACAAAAGACAATAATACATACCGAGAATCGCGGAGAGTGATTTTCCACAGATCTACATTTAGTTATGTCTTTTTAAAATAAAATGTATTTACGTGCCTCTAGTCATAAATGTGCTATTTTGTTTAAAAAAAACAGTTATCCGACTACTAAAACATATTTTAAAAAAAACTAAAAACTGCATAGCCTTCTAAATATTGCTTTAAAAAAAATACAAAAACAGAAAAGAACTAAGCGAAAAATAACCAAATGACTGCAGAGTGCTCTCTGTCGTTTTACCTTTTGTTTTAAAAAAAAGAATAAAAAGAAGAAAAAATAGGATTAAAAAAACGATACGTCACTCGTGTCAGGAAAATTTAAAAATTGCAGCAGATACAGCATATATATATATAAAATACTCGGCATGTATGTGCTTGTTTTATTGTTTGTTTTAAAAAAAAATAGAACACCAGCTCTAGGACTATTTATGAGGTAATGATAAATACGCTGCGTCGCGGAGATGGTGGCTGTTGGCGTTGAGCCTTTGGCGTTTGATATTTGTAAAATAAATAAAAATAATATAATCATATCCAGAATATGTGTTTTGTTATTTTATTACTATAAAAACGGTTTATAAAAAAGCAAAAACATTTTCTTATGTGGGTACTTGATCAATTTTTTATAAAACAAAAAGAAGAAGGCTACATGTTATGTTCTTTTTAGGAGGCTATGGTTTTTTCACATAGAAATCAATATGGATTCTAAAAAAAAATCCTTTCCGTTGTTTGTATTTACTGTATGATATGTACACTGTACTTTGTGTATTTTTAAAATATGGTGCAGTTGCCTAATACAAGTTATATTGTTTTAAAAAGATAGTCGGCCAAATGTTTTATTTAAAAAAGATGCGAAATACACCCCGAAAAAAAACTGATTTCGCAAAATCGGGTTGCATGGTTGCGAGGAAGCCAAAACTGCCCTAATAATTTTCGGCCATTTTTGAAGTGGCCAATATATGGACCTGGGGTGGCCAACATTGACACTGCACATGCCCACATGTCTCAGAACTGATTACTGTATGTCTTTTGATAGTAGAAGTCTATCCCACAGAAAAGGTAACATGTTACATTGCAAGATCTGTCCATACAGAATGGATGATGTTTTAATTAAAGCTGTCTCCGAGTTAAACTAAAATAGATAAAACAATACTTGGACTTCTGTTGGCTCGTTTCTTACTAGCCATCTCGGCGGTAACTATTTAATATACATTCTCAGGTACACGTCGATGAGAAGTATATTTCTTTTTCGCAAACGCTGCAAGTTGCAGAGTAAGACCCTTATCATACCAATTGAGGAAACGATAGGCACCCCTCACAAAACATCTAATTGTATCCAGTTTAACATTGTTCAGAGCTTCGATGACATATTTTTGAAGGCCTGCCCACGCATTCTTCTCGCACTTCAAACTTGGCTCGGTAATATCGCTCGATTAGGTTGCGCTCGCAATGGAAGTTCGGGATAAATACGCATATGTAATATCAATACTACTGTGGTTGCTGCACTGAACTCAATGATAGCGTTAATGTGCATGTCACACACATAAATATTCTTTTCGACCTGGAAAAATATCTATATCAATACCAATATTTTGCAGTTAGACAGATCTTATAAATGACCGGGCATGTCGATTTCTGGCCTCAAAAGTCCAAAATTGGTACTGGAAAATATTTTCCAAATCAGTCAGAATCAGGTTTTGAAACAGGTGCAATATCAAAAATGTGTCCTTGGATATTTCAGATCAGGTCTCTCTGAGCATTTTCCGCTATCAAACTCTCGAATCTGGTCATTATTTTCAATATTTTGAGCTCCATGGTTCGAGACAGGAGGGGTCATTTGGCCGACTATCTAGTGAGATTTGACTTTTGACTTTGGGACTTTGGGCTTTATTTTACACTTTGCAGTTTACACTTTGCAATTTGCAATTTGCACTGTCCAGTGTCCAGCCAGTGTCCACAGTCCAGACTCCAGACTCCGATTCCGGAGTCCAGACTCGAGCAGTCAGTCCAGTGTCCGGTATGCTGAAGAAAAACTACTCAAACTAGAGAACTGTTTCACGGCCAATCGGCCATCTTGTGATGGCGGACTTATCCTTTGTCGTATTTATACTTTGTTGTCGAGAAACTTAGTAGACTAGGCTGGTATAAGACAACACTTTACTCTATGACGACATGTTAAGACCGTCGGAAACTACTTCGCTATGACGACATGTCTTTTATTAAACTAAGAAGTGCGAAATACGTCATGAGCGAGGGGTCGGAAGCTATTTTGCTAGAAAACATATCATTGTCGTATACCAGGCCAGCTAGTAGAGGGCCATGACTTTTTTTTATACAATTTATTATTTTTAATATATTGTTGTTTTTTAAAAACAAAAATATTAATAAATTGTTTGCTCAATTTTCAGAAGGCTATGTTTTGTTAAAAAAACTACTCTACTAGAGGAGAGAGACCTATAAATACTACTCTAGTAGAGAGAGTGCTATTAGTAGAGAGCGTGTGTGACGTGTGTCTGTGTGCTGCACACTGCACAGTGCACACGACTGACTACACAGTACGTAGTACTGTACAGCCCACCGTAAAGTTGTGAACTTGTGAAGGCGTCCAACTCCCAAACGATATGTACGGGGAAATCATTATTGAATCCTGAATATTTTAGCTCTTTGTATAGCCAATGATATCCTGTTAAGAATGGTATTCGACCTTGGTAGTCCAATATTTTTTTCTTCAATTTTTAGATATAGGATATAATATAAATTAGGTGACTACCTATAGGGCTATAGCTAACTTTTGAGTGGAACATACTAGAATACATAGACACAAACTTTCAACGCACGATTTGCTATATAAAACTTGAACTCTATTTCTATATACTTTTATTGACTAAAATGAGACTTGCCGGAAAACAGTTGTCTGGGCTCTGGCTCTGGGCGGCTGGCTCTGGGTTAATTTGTACCGGGGTATTTTTTTCTCGCAGATTAGAGTCTTTTGCTCTTTTGGTACTTCTTTTAACTGGAACGGTATATTAGCGAAATTGGTTGAAAGTCTCCCCTGTGGGTAAAAATATAAAAAATATCACTCGATCATAAGTTCATAACTTTATTTTTGGTTGGAGTCACTTACTCGCGGATACTCTAGCTTAGACTTCACTCATTACTCATCAATCAGGATCTCAGAACTTCAGACAGTCCAGAGTATTCACCTTTTTATTTATATTGGACTTTTTACTTTGTCATTTTTTAAAAAAAGCTTTGAGGCTCAGTTCCGTAACTTCCGGGATTCCAAATTTCTGGCCCATCAGAGTATTCGATTTTTCAACATATACAAAGTCATTATCCTACATTATCCTACTGGATGCTACAAAAAGATATACAAGACTGTATACTTACACTTTTTTATCAAAAAAATAGTTTAAAGTGTTATGTGTATACTTTCAAACTTGCTTTATTGAACCTTCGTTAATTGCTTATCCTTCTTAATCTCGCGTATAAGATTCGACACCGATAATTCATTACCGAATGCATCGTATAGTTTTTCGATAGCTGATTGTACAGAATTACCACGGGCAATAAGCTTCTCCATTGCCTTCCAAAAAAATAATCGAAAACTGAACACTTGCTTCACACGACCCCTCTCCACCGATGTAAAATGTTTTTCTGGCTTATTCCCATTAAATTCAAATTCATATTCGTCCCATAGTAATTTTAGTGTTCTCGGACCCTTCATCAATATGGCTAGACGAATGGTTGTACTTCTGCTTGCACCCGAATTTTCCATCCCTTGATTATCGTCGGAATTATTATTACCTCGACTATTACTATTAGGTCCAGCGGCGTGATTAATCGAGCGGAAGTTCATGTTATTGAACTGACTCATCAGTTACCGCCTGGTACGCTTCAGCTCGTTTTGAATTTGATGGTGCCTGGCAGTATTTCTTACTTCCTTTTCTTCTGCCATCCGTTTCAAGTGACTTATTTTGGCTTTTAACGACACAATTTGGTTATAAAGATCCTGTACATTCTTACTGTTTGCAACGGTGAAATTGCTACCATTAGCACTTGTGTCGCCCTCTATTTCCTGTGCGCAAAAGTTGTCTGTCCCAGCGATGATAATAACTATCGGTGCGCGGACAACCACATTCAGTATTTCATCATCAGTGATGCTCGGGCATTTTGGCCTCAGCAGATTGATGCATCGATTATGATGGCTCTCTGGGACAAGGATCCTCCGATTGAGGCCAAGCCATAATGTAATTATGGATATGTTTATCCTTCTGCTGAAAAGACCCTCCACGACTTCACCGAAAAATTATAAATCCAATAAATTAGTATAGTCTGTTTGTAGTCGATATTTGCATGGGCCGTAAGGTTCGTAAAGTACTTCGGATACTTTCGCGTCTAAATAGGGCATGAGGTCACTTGAATAAGTGTCTACTTGTCTTTTGCTCCTTGCCCTATTTCTACTACTTTTGCTTTTTGCCCACCTGCCTCGGTACACTTTCGCATACTATGAGTCCCCATAGTTTAAATATCCCCTTTTGCATTAAACTCCGGCAGAGTAAATTTTTTAATTTAAGGCACAAAGATATGGGTCAAGTGATCCAAGAATTCCTTGTCTGCTAACTACACTGTACAGTTGAGGACTGTTGGGGAGTGTGGACTAAGCTCAATGCGTAAAAAGTTGTAACTTTTATATCTCAATAGTGCCCTTTCATATATGTTAAGTGCATTTTCCAGGTGATAGTCGTCACAACTGAAACGCTTAATCTCTTTTGATTGCCTATTATCAATTTCGTGGCCTAAAATTTTAATCGCTAATCTCTTTTGATTGCCTATTATCAATTTCGTGGCCTAAAACTTTCAACGATCGGACAGCTTATTGAGTGCAGTTTACAAAATAAGTTTGTAGCAGATTTGTCCTAAATTAAAGTTATAACTTTTAAAAAAATCAAAGTAAACATTAAAGTTGGAACTTATATTCCGTACCCCTATAACTTATTGAGCTTAGGTGTGGAGACTGGAGAGTGAAGAACTGACGACCGAAGCACCCGCGGTCTCGCAGTCCTGCACAGGAGGAGGGCACAGCGACATAACTATATTTGCATTTTTTTTTTAAATAGCAACGCTACAAATATTTACTCTTCCTATTTTTAAACCCAGTGTTTTTTTTTAAAACAAAGGCAAAAAGCAAAAATGTCCTTTTTCAAGAAGTTAAAAATGGTCATTATAATCTGAATCCAGATCCCTGGACCCTTTTGTTACAAAATGATAACAAATTTAAATAGTATCTAAATATATACCGCAAAAGAGAATACTACAAAGTCATTTTGTTTTAGAAAAAAACAATCCCATTACATACATTTCAAACAATATTTTTTTATATTTACTAATATATTATATAAACTATATAAAAGATTTTCCACAGGGAGTATTCTCTCAAAGGAACCTTCACCAAATATATAACAGCTCGGGATTCATGATTTACTAATATATTATATAAACTATATAAAAGATCTTCCT
>NW_014039298.1:14765-18317 GCF_001186125.1 Sphaeroforma arctica JP610 | reverse complement strand
TATTCATATACATATATATATATGTATATATAATCATACATAATACTTGTGTATTCGTTTGTGTTTACGATCGAACTATCTATGTAAATTTTACGCACATGACGCGCACACTGTATTTCGCATCGTGTATGGCGGGTCAAAAGCATGCATACAACTACTCACTCTACACGCCACAATACCCCACAGGTTTCGTGGTGTGTAGGTACTGTGAATCTCCTCACAAAACCTATGACCAACCCTGTACAACCGCTGCTGCTGTTTGCTCTTGGATGTGACTGGGACGGTCGCATTCCACGCAACTCTACATCTCGCTGGCCCAATCAGATGGCGTCTATAAAGAGTGTGCTCAATGCGCGAGCGGATATCGACGATATTGCCCCTATTCTCTTGGAATGGTCTGGAGATAAACGGTGAGAATTCGTTGGTTAAATATCTTGTAAGAAGTAGTCGTTGATAGTATGCCTACTTGAGAAAGCGTGTGCGAAAGTTTACATCTTTGCTGTATCACTATTGGGGGTTTCAGCCGGTACATGATAGGAGGCGTGTCGCGTACGCACTGTTGTAATGGTGTTTGTTTAAGTGTTGTTTTATCTTTGAATGCATGTAATTGCACCAATCAGATCTAGTCTATCAATGCCATGTTCGATGCGCGCTGTCACTTTGGCCTGGTCAGGATACAAACGGTAGAATACGAGGCATACCCGTGTAGTATTGGTTTATGTTTTTGTACCATATGTACGTGATGGATACATCTAGAATGGCTGATTGAATGTCGTCTATCAGTAGCTTGCTTCATTCAAACGTGGATTAATACAAACCAAGTTTTGAAAAACAGAAGGTGCTCTCAAATCACAAACCACACCCAATGAGCTCGCTAATACTGGCCACACGTTCCCGTACATGTTCCTCTCAGACTCGTCTACTATGATATTATACTTATAGTCTCTTTCAGCGTATCCTACAATAGCATCAACCACAGACATTCCACTGGAGTGTTACCTGCCCTTGGGGCCATGTCCGTTGTAGTACCTCTGCCTGCCTATGTTTTTATTCGCACAACCGCATAGTACGCAGAACTTTCAATCAACTCAAAGGCACGCGATACACAACCTAACCTTCGGTCCTTCTTGATTCCCATATACCGTGGACTCCTCATAAGGAATATATCACTCTACCAAAATATATCCACTCATATTCTACCTACCCTCGGACTACCTTCATTACCTCACCCTATACCCATGCCCGTTTGCACTAGATGGTCACTGCTCCAGAATCTGGGCGAGAATCTGTTGTGCCAATACTCGCCGCGACAGAACCGCGTGCTGCAGCACGCACGCTTCGATTCTAAAAATAAAATGGTGATAAATGAACCTCCCGAGTTCACCCAGGGCGTTGCAATCAACGAGCTGACCATTCAATCTATACAGGCCGATACCAAGCATCCGGTATGTGCTGCGTACTCTGGATAAGACACATACATATACAAGAATTGTACACACATACACTTGCTCATTGACTTGAATTTTGCTTTCTCTAGCGCACCGACATAGAGCAATACTATGTGTGCACTTACCCTTTGCTCAGTAGTCGTACATAGACACACGTGTACGCGCCTTTCACACAACACGCTCATAACACAAATTGTACACGCGTACATTTTCTCATAACTTACCCAAATATCTACCCCAGCGAACTATCATTGGCACGGGCATAGAAAGACATCATGTGCGTACCGACAATTCTGGCGCAGACGCCTACAGCAATGCTGCCGAGCGCACACCGTTTGTCAATGAAACCATGCCACTGCCTGCACTGTGTGTGATCACCTCTGAGCCCGAGAATATAGGCCCCGTCTATGTGCACCACAGGTAAGCACTATATTCTATTACATGTGTTTGATTTGATTCTACATCAGTTGTTTGATTTGTGGGTGTGTGGTCAGTTCTGCGCCAGAAAATATAGGCCCCGTCTAGGTGCATCACCAGGTATGCACTGCATCCTATAACATGTGCTTGGTCTGTGGTTAAGTACGATTAGTTCCGGGCCTGTAAATATAGACTCTGTTTGGCTACACCATGGGTAAGTGTCATATACTGTAACATGCGTGTGCTTGTGCGGTACATATAAGCTGCGTCTATGTGCATCACATGTACAGGCCATGGTTGTGCTGTGTACTTTCGAACATTGTGTACTCTGTGACTGTGTGGGATCTATTCTACACCCGTGATTATTGGCCCTGTCTATGCACACCATAGGTATGTTGTATATTCTATCGCATGTTTCATGTTGTACATGCTATTGTATGTTCCATCTTTGTGAGTGTAAGGTTTAAGTTCTACGCCTAGGACTTTAGTTCCTGGCTATGTGCATTATAGATATTATAAGTGACATATTCTGTATCATGCGTGTAGTTTACGTGTCTATAGTTAGGCATATATCTGTAAATGTTGTACCTGTCCACGTGTATCACACTAAAACAGGCTTTATGGCACACTCTCATTATGTACACAGTACATGCTTCTCGAAGCGGGAATATATTCAATGCCTTTAATATACTGTCAATATTTGTATACAGTCTTTTGTGGTACAAACGCAAATCGCTAGACACATCTTGACATGCACCTATAGGCAGTTTATACTGGACATAGATATTGGCCAGCTGGTAGTTACATACATGCTAGTACAATTATATGTCTTCCTCACACAGCGACACAACTCAAACTCTCGATAGACATGTTCAATCGTTTGTCCTAATTGAGATACAGCCACAATGTAAAACAGATACTTGATTTGTGCTTGTGTCAGTACTTTGTTCTTCACACACGCCCACAATGACAACACCCGTTCTAATTATGCATGTGTATGGTTATTAATTCTCAACCACACGCATATACACATCTTTGAGTCATGCGCACGATTAAAATTTTGTCTACAACAGATACTATATACACAAGAAATATCTGTTCTCGGTTATTCATTCCACTCACACACAACTACAAAACCCATTAAAGTAGGCAAAAACACTTACAATTAATTGTATTTAATCATACACAGACACAACCCGCGCGACAGTCTGCAGGCCATCGGAGGCGTAGAGGTGCTATTGTTCCATCTCATTCGCATGACCGGACCGCTCCGAAGTTTAACCGACAGCCAATCAACTGGCTCGAATTTCAGAAAGAGCCCTTCGTACGGCAACAGCCAATCAGATGCCGCGGAATCTGCTTTCAACTACGACCAATCAAATGGCCCGGACTTAACCAACTGCCAATCATATCATGAGAAATTAACCCTCAAAGCCATGCTTGAGGCGTCCGCAATTTCGCTGGGGATGTTACCTGAGCACACGCACGTGCATGTTAATGATACACTTGTCAGAAGGAAGTGTGTGCAGACGGCGGTGTTGCAGCTGCTGTTGATGGCTACCACATCCCATGTGGCTAATACCGTGGCTATGCGTTCGTGTAATGGGTGAGTGTGGGTTTGTATGTTTATATATATATATATATAGTGTGTGTATATATATATTATTTATATATATATATATTTATA
>NW_014039298.1:7129-11850 GCF_001186125.1 Sphaeroforma arctica JP610 | reverse complement strand
TCAGTTTTCGGTGAATATATACCCAAAAAAAACTAGAACATAAGCTGAGCGATGGAATTGTTTGTAAGGAGTGTGAAATAGTAGACGGCCAGCGACAGTCTACAGAGGGGACTGGGAATGGTGGATACATATAGATTCTGTGTCAGTATCCAGAGGGGACTGATGGTAGACAGATGTACTGACTATGGGTCAGTCTTCATATTCATGTAAGGTATTACACTACTCTGGTCGATACAAGTAAACAGCTATCTCATTTTAAACTGTTCGCGAACTTACTAGGTTACTCACAATATATATAGTTTTTTTAGGGCTCTACGGCCCTAGATGAAACCGTTGCGAATACTGTGTCTGTTTGGAGTTATTCTTTTTAGGCCTAACTGGTATTGTTTTGGCCGTGGAATGACTGTTCGTCTCGGTTTTACTGTACACTGCACAGTGGGACTCAAGATTATGCAAGCTTAATTCCGGTCAGAACTTGTGTTTGCAGGTCGCTGTATCATTTTTGTGAAAGAGTACTATCAGGATTAACTGTCCCTAGTAGAGTACGTTTTAATTCATCCATTCATGTATGGAGGTATATGCGAATCTCATAGACGTATTACTGACTGTTATGCTGGAAACGAAGATGGTGTAATTATTTGCATATTTATTGAATTTTTGACAATCACAATATTGTTAACATGTTAACCAATCAAACAGAAAATAGGGTACCATCATGTTGTATATTTATTGAGATTCTAACAAACTCATTGGCATCCCTGCAGACGGCAGCCAATGTGAATTAAGTTGTGATACAATTTGAAATAAGTTTTTTTTTTTGTTAACTTCCCGATTATAATATTGACGTACTACACAGATGGCAGCCAATCATAACAAAGGAAATCAGAATCAACACACGGAAGCCACGTCGGTGCCCATGGCGTTCACTGACAATCGGAAGAAAACTCAACCAACAACACCTCGGAATTCTTTGGATTCCGAATTGGTTCCCGTAAGTCAACACGTCTATATAGTTGTCTTTTTTCTGTATGTATACATGAGTGAATGTATACATAATGCATGTGAATATGAGAATTCACGTTTTGTAGGTTCTATCAGAGATGGCGCATAGTTGATATATGCGATTTAATGTACTGCCGAGGAAACACAAAACAACCTGTCAAGCGCTTAGATATATACGTCGGTAGATCATACGGGTATGAAAATCGCACACGCCATGCAAAGTCAACTTCGTTCGAAGCACTTCATTCATCGGCGTGTGCTGCATGCAGATTTTTGTTTGCTGCTGATATGTACCTAGCCTTTTCTTTGCATGTTATCTTCCTCAGACCCCATTGGGACACTTCTCTAACCCGATCCCTCATCCTAAACCCCACATCCACACAAACAAAATCAAAAGCATCACGATCATCAGACATCAGACCATTGAAACCCAGGTTTTTCTTGTATTGTCAACTTATACTCTATCGTAACTCCACAGCAACACAACCACTCCTAAAATTATCACCATCATCAGACATTATACCAGTGAACGAATCCAAGTTTTCTAGTATTGTCTAACTCAATTTGTATCCTAATCCCACAGCCACCACAGAGTACGCAGACAGCAACCCCGAAGTCTCCAATGTTTCTGCCCAACCCTCATTTAAAGTCGAAAGACAGGTCAAAAAGCCCAACTCGGATGGAACGGGGTGTGAGTTTCGAGATTAACGGTGCATTTTGGTCCGAAGTCGGGGAGCGAGGTTTCGCACAGGCGACTACTGGCGCCTACCGGGTGGTGAAAATGGTCCCGTTGGCAGTGACACGGAATTTTGTAAGTCAATACGTATGCACTGATTGTACGTTTTATATATGACGTGAAACTGTGTATGGTACCTGAGACCGTTGATTACACAAATACAATTATTCAATATACACTCATACCCACGTCTATACCCAGGTCTTCCTCACGCATACACGCGTATTGTACACACTTGTTTGTCTGTGCAGGTTATGGAGCTGCTGCTGCACATCATGCAGGAGGGATCCGAGGCATTTGTGAAGGAGATAATAATGACAAACACACTTAGGGCTGTGGATATGTTCCCATTCATTGGCAGAGCCACATCAGAGCGTACCATTCTGAGTCTGATCGGCATTGTGAAGGCGCTTGTGGGTATGTTGCTGTTAAACTGTTGGTTATACTGTATATATATATATGCATGTCTATGAGTATTTACAATTGTGAGCACGTATATATGTGTGCATGTCTATGAGTATTTACAATTGTGAGCACGTATATATGTGTGCATATGTACATGTAATATAAGTGAGTGCACGAGTGTTGTGTTCTTATACATTGGCAAGTCCGCCTCAGTGCGCATAATCCTGGTTCATATCGGCAGGATTGGTGGGAATACTTGTGTGGACCACAACTTTTTTTTTCTTCATACATATGAATGCTTGTACTATATATAAATATGTCTGTATGTTTTTATATGGGTATACGTTAAGAGATGCATGTTCTCTCTATGTATATGTAGAATAATAAAAGCATGGGTGTTGTATTCCCGCGTAACGCCACAGCCAACGCAAAGTGCAAAACAAGGACTATTTTAACTGCCATCGACGCAAAACGCTTCATGAATTGACCGTTTCGTCCATCTCTTATAGACACTAAGACCGAAAGTACTATAAAGATGTCGGACAAATACTATCACTGAAACTAGTACTCAATTTTTGCTGTCTCTGTCACTCTGCTTGCCGTAGCCAAAGGCGGAGCGCAATCAGCCAACCACTTCCGAGCAAGCGATGGCTATCGCCAACTCGCACGGCAACTGGGCCGAACAGCACCGTTGCTGTATAATCCCACACTCAGTAGTGTTGTATCTCGTAATACTTCCCGCTCTCGCAATACAAGCCGACATAATAGTCGCAGTCGACCCGGCACACCGGAACTGTCGGGAACGGTATGCGCATGTTTACAATGTATATATATATATATATATATTTATTTATACTGTGTGTGTGTGTGTCCATCTTGTCAATCCGATCTGTGTCGAACAGGGATTGCGTTGCTTATGTTTACTTGAGTGTCTTATAATCAATTGATATGTGTATTTTACAATTGATCTTATTATCCGTGTGTGTGTGGATACATATTCGATGAATGTCTGCATATGACTGTAGATTTTTATCGGAATATGTATTTGCGACATGTGTACATCTTCGTCAATTGTTCTGCGTCGAAAAGTGCCTCCGCTGGTTATGTATCTCTTCGCGTGTTTTACAACCACATGTGGTATGCGTACTATGGACAATTGATCCCTGATATGATATGCGTTCGAGTATTCTGCTGCCCATTATTTAGCTCGATAACAAACCAATACCCACAGCACCCGCATATATCACTTCTCGAGTCACGAACATAATTATCATAAACAAGGTCTTTGTTCTATAATTAGAATGCCACATGTTACTATCTAATCGTGGGCCGTCACAAATCACCCATCCATCTTCTTTGAGGACAATTCATGGTGTTTCTAATTATACATTTCTGTAGTACAAGGGTGGCCATAATGGCCCTCATTTCGGCACCCAGGTGTATGCACCTGGCAACCAGTCCGGAAGACTCGGTTCATCAGCACATAGACCCTGCCGGCTTAATGAACCCAGTGAACTACTTAGTTTCCCTACTTATTCGGGCAGTACAGTACTTCACCCCTTGAAGTATCATCTACCCAAAGTAACTTAATAAACCATTTAGTTGTGAGAAGTTCTGTATTATCTGCCAAGCAGCTAATACATTTCCTGTTTTTTTATGTTTTTTTTATGATAGAATGCCACAGGATATCATTTGCGACGCGGGCGTTCGACAGAGGAACGGCAGGACAAAGCGTCTAATCATCACATACAAATCACCGCCTCGACAGAGAGTGGCTCTCCTAGTGCAGGTGTGTCGGAAACGTGGACTAGTATGTCTGATAATTGTAGTGATGTGACAGATTTTTACATTGATAAGTGCGATACATAATTGTATGGGATAGTTGGATAATTAAGTTGATGTGGCAGATATTCGTATTGGTGGTTGTGTATCATTTGATCCGTATGTGCATATGCTCGTATAGATTGTATACGTGCTCGTAAATACATGCTTGGATTCGAGTACATTTTCTATCCATCCACTCCACAGCCACGACAGTGACATTTCTAATGCAGGTTTGTAGCATGGATTGTTTTCGTACATACTTGATGGTGTAGTTGTGAGGGTTGAAGCATGTCCGAGTTTTAATTTGAATATCAACGATTTATTTATATGCGCTCGAGCATGAATACTTATTTCAACATTGTATGCTTAAAATGCTGAATTTGTTGTTGTAGCCGCATTAATGTAAGTTCCGTACTTTTAAATAATCAGATCACATTTATATATTTATACATATGTATACCAACTGTATGGACATAGACCCAATCACTGAATCTATGTTTATACCGTGCCAATACAGATGACAATGAGGATGTAGAGAAGGAACCTCTATACGAATACAACGGACGCTTGTATGAAGATGCATGTATCACTTCCACGGTGCTAGCCGAATTGTGGGGTTTCCATGAGGACGATCCGGTACAAGTCCCGGCCAACGCAACACGTATGTTCTTTGTGAACAAGCATATATATATATATATGTGTGTGTGTGTGTGTGTGTGTGTGTGTTTGTGTGTGTGTGTGTTTGTGTGTGTGT
>NW_014039298.1:0-4387 GCF_001186125.1 Sphaeroforma arctica JP610 | reverse complement strand
TATTATGTAACATTACTATGACACGTTTTTTTGTCAACGAACAGGTAACACTATACTTGTACAAAATTTCAATTATACGGAAAGATAGTGGCGGAATACTGGTTCTCAGTGATTGAATACTGTGTCACAAATGAAAGTGACAACATATCGCCAGAATATGTTTTTGGGGAAGAACATAGTGGCAACAGAATGTCTCTTTCTTGTTTATTTCTGGTTCGCTGCAAAAAAATCAAGAATGTTGTATACTATCAGCCTTTTCCATGAAACTTCTGAATAGTTTCTGCAATACCCTTGAAAGTGGCGGCAGGGCGTCAGAGTCACGTATCCCTTACGCATAGTTTTAGTTAATGTTTTCCGTATGATTTGAAAAAAGCATATATATATATATATTTATATTTATATATATAGATATATATATAGATATATATATAGATATATATATATATATATATATAGATATATATATATATATACTAAACCTGTACATTATTACACGGCCACCCACTCCAGGTAAACAACGGAGCGATCTCGGTGATCTGCGAGAGCATTTGGGTCAAGATAAGCGATGGTGAGGTCAGCCTGGACACCATGGGCGGAGACACACCGGGGTACACATACGACGATAGCATGCAAATGGCGGAGGAAGCCGTCGACACTCTTCGATTATTGGCTATTGCCACACTACAGGAAGGCATGTACGGCTCGTACGACGCCATTGTGGCTGAGATGGGTCGGCGGGAACTGATCTGTCGAGAACACAGCATGGTGGAACAGGTATGTATTTGTGTGTATACAAGAGTGTGCGTGTTCTTCCTTGCGTGTTATTCCTGGCTATTTGTCCATTACCGCACTAGGCGATCATGTATAGCTCGTTCGACGCTATCGTGGCTGAGATCGGGCTGCGTGAACTATCGCGTCACGTCGAGAACACGGCATGGTGGAACAGACTACTACGTTCAATAGGTTAGACAGAATCCCACACCAAATATCTAGTAATCACCGACACGTGACATGACCTTATCGCGTCATATCACCTTTTGTGGCTACTGCTATGCCTATCGCATATACCTGTCCCACTAACCCAACCCCAATATTTTGTGCGTCAGATCATAGTACTGGAGGCGACAACGTATTATAGAGGTATCATACACCGCCTAATAGCTTCAGACGAAGCACACTTTCATACTCTTTACCTGCCTTTAACACTCGGTACTGGAACCTACGGCTGTTGATACTACCTACAAGCCCAGAATCTGTTTTTGTGGGCCAGAGCATAATATTTGAGGCGATAACGTACTACAAATGTATCAAACAGCGCTCTGCAGAAATTCACACTCTTACAAATAGTCAGAAATTCACATCATAGTACTATCTCTGTCCACTGCAACTTGAAACCGATGTCATTGCTCTACCTACCACTTAAACCTGACCTACAGGCCCAGAATCTCGTACTTGTGCGCCAAAGTATAGTGTTGGAAGCGATAACGTACTACAAAAGTATTATGCAGAGCTCAATGGCTTCAAATGAAGGCCTCTTGCATGTCATACGCACGGCCTTCGAAGTGACGGTGTGGATATCGGACACCAAGCCGCTGGAGATACCTGCCGACTCGACTAAGAGTGATCGAGGTGAGTTGTAAGAGATGGATGTGTCTGTTATTTCAAAGTAACAGAAGCAACAATACATACTCAAGCCAATTGAACAACAGTTATCGGTGTGGGCTACGAGTGTTTATTTATTGTAAGTGTATATGTGGATAACCGCTGGCGAACAGCACTGTCGCGGAGGGGATGTGTCGCAAATGCGATGCAATCTGTCTGCACAATCACAGTATCACTTGATATCAATTGTACACATGCCCATTCTATATTGTACTTTTTATTCTATACATACAAATGTGTACCTTCATTGTTGATACAGTATTGTGGCGATGAGACGAGTAGCAAAAGCGCTACAATCTTATATGCACAATGCCATTCATACACCACATAGTATCACTTGGTATACGGACGCATCCGTACACGGTATCAATTGTACGCATATCCCTGCACCTCATCGTTTACTGTCTGTTCTATACTAACAAGTATATGGCTTCATTGTTGACAGTGCTATCGCGACGAGACGAGTCGGAAATGCGCTACAAACGTATCTGCCAAAACGTTCACTTTGTGTTCTCGGAAGCCGTCGATGTTGCACTGTCGCTAACAAACGTGCATAATTTGTCCAAGAAAATTAAGGTAAGTTCCTGAATGAAAACAAATACCTAAGTGTATATGTCTATGTATATTTTTTATATAGAAGTAAATATCAGTATAGTTGTCTATACACAATTGCGCGGTGTTATATTGTCGTTAAGTATCATGCGTAGCCTGTCCCAAGAATATCAAAGTATGCCCTCACAACGTAGGCAGTATAGATACTTGTATTAGTATATTTCTATGTCTGTTAGTATTTCTATTTATTGACATAGTTCTATATATACACAGTTACATCGCTTAGCAATCTGCCCTGTCCCAGCCAGTCAGGGAGTATAACTTTCTAGGCTTCACATGCGAGCAGGGTATGAAGACATATGGTCAGTGAATGCATGAATAAATATGTATTCTCAAATAGGGATTGTCTGTCACTGTTTTACCAAGAGTGCCAAGTTATGGTCGCATATAGATGGTCTGCGTGTGTATGTGTGCGGGTGCTACAAAAAAATGTGATAACTCTGATATGTACATATATGTATACATCTGAAGTTGGTGGATGCGTGTACATCTGTAGCTTCCAAGTACGTCTCACAACATTCATGTCGTTAATTTCTTGACAGGTCGCAAATACATAAATTATACCCTCTTAGCGCCGTGGCCTTGCTGTATATATTAGTTTTGAAACGTAGGTCATCAACTACGCATTTTACCAAACATTCACCATCCGAAAGTAGTATCGTACGCAAGCCTGGCTATTTACGAATATATCCTCACACTTTACACAGCAAACCGCCTACGATCTCATAGGGCAGATGATCGCCTCTCAGCTGTCGCCCATGAGTGACTTTGCTACGCGCGAGTATGCGCTGGTGGTCATCAGCGAGAGCGTCACGGGACGTCTGCGCGATGTTCTGCGTACCACCGGAGAGGTGAACAGCTGTATCGTGTACCATGTACAGGACTTCCTGCACACCCACGCACGCCTACATAGCGCCGATACACACAAGCGAGGTGTGCCGTTGGACTCGAGTGGCGGCCTGAGGCAGAGCACTGGGGAGGATCATGGGAGGAGTGGGGGCATGGGTGCGAATATGCGGATGAACACAGAGACTGTGTCCGATTGGGATTGGAACGCCTCTATTGGCAGTGGCAGTGCCTCCGCCAACAAGTACTATGACCCCAGAGAGTGTGACGAGGAGGTGGAGCACGAACAGCCAGCTGAATTCGATCAGATATTCGCACAGACACGTACAGGCACACAGGCACAGGCACGGACTCGGATACAGTTACAGCCACCTGTGCAGAACGAGAGAGAGTGTCGCCTGTGCAAGCTCGGCACTGATGTCCTGTATAGTCTACTATCTAGGTATGATTTGAGTATTCGTATTTTGTGGTTCATTCTTCTTCGCCCTTGTGGCAACCCTTGCCACATTAATATACCCGCCTACTGATGCATATGTATACTTGTCAAGGGGATAAACATATTATTTTGTACATAAACTTGACAATGTGACATCGCCGTCGTCGATGGTGTAACCAACTATATCCAAGATCAGAATATATAGTCGTCCCACGTGTATATGCCCGTATTATATAGCACGATCAATCTAGTATGCAAACGTATCAAATACAAAATCGGACATTCAAAGATCTTAACCTTCCCTTCCATCTACGGTAAACGTATCAATTAGACACATAAACTATTGAACACTCGAAAGCCTAACTGTGTTCTACCGTCTACATGCAACAGTGACATAGCCGTCCCTGATGGTGTGATCGATTATGTTCAAAGTACCAATATGGAGGCGGTGAGATCGCCTGCTTCCACAAATGCCGCCAAAATATCCAAAATGTTTTCGGGATTTTTCAGCAGCTCGGAAAACAGTGGGTCTAATGAACGAGTCGTGGGAGGACGGTATGTTTTATTTAGGAATGTGTACATATATTCTGGATTTGCATGTTCGTTTTTCGAGAGGTTTTCTGCAAAATAGTTGGATATTTGGGTGAGAGTATTTTTCCTTCATTGATTGCCTGTTGCATTGTTTTTTCAAATTAAGATTATCAGAGCTCCTTGTATATTACTAGCATTATATATATATGTATATTTATATATATATATAATATACATACATATATATATATATATATATATACGTGTGTGTGTATATATATATGTATTATATTATATATT
>NW_014039299.1:14873-18317 GCF_001186125.1 Sphaeroforma arctica JP610 | reverse complement strand
CGACTTCATCTACACAGACCGAAGACATAACACCACAATTAATGGACCATTCGCCACATACCCAGTTATTATGCTGTTGTTATCCGCAGATGTGAGGTTAGCAATGGTGTCTTTGTAGTTGTCGTTCACGGGCTCGAGTGTGATGCCGAAGGTTGTGTCGACACTGGCGCTGCCACTGGTTGTACCACAGGACGAGCACTGCTGACAGGTCCCACTGGGTGTGACATAGTACCCGCTCTCACACCGATCACATCGGACGCCTAAAGGAGAGGGTTAAGGAATATATACATACATAAATATACATATATATACACACACACACACACACACACACACCTACACAAACACACACACACACACATATATATATATATATATTTCTTTTCGGTTGCCAACTTTCAGTGGTAAGGTATTGGTTACCATGGTCCCAACGGGTATCGGAGAAATAGGGAAAGAAAAACGCTCCTTCCCCAAACATTTCGCTCAAATAGATGATCCCAATCCCTAGACCATAAAAAGAGATGTCAAGCACTTTTACGGGACACACCAGAAACAGACAAGTGCCCAAAACTACGACTCAGTGAGACTGCATACAAATAGATGATACCAATCCTTAGACGATAAAAAGAAATGTCAAGTACTTTTACGGGACACACCGATAACAGACATGTGCCCAAAACTAAGCAACTCAGTGAGACTCCATACAAATAGATGATACCAATCCTTAAACCATAAAAAGAGATGTCAAGTACTTTTACGGGACACATCGATAACAGACAAGTGCCCAAAACTAAGCAACTCAGTGAGACTGCATACAAATAGATGATACCAATCTTTAAACCATAAAAAGAAATGTCAAGTACTTTACGGGACACACCGAAAACAGACAAGTGCCCAAAACTAAGCAACTCAGTGAGACTGCATAGCTTGAATTGTTCACCGAAGAGAAAAAGGCAATGATACACAAATAAACCTTATCCGAGCACAGTACAAGTCAGATTAATTGTGGGAGCACATAGGGGGTGGTCAACTAGAAATGGCTACACATACTAAATCCAATAGCTCAATGGGCGAAGAGAACCCAAACACTGCACAAAACAAAAACACAATGGTACTATGCATCTGTGAATCAGACACTTGTGAAGACGAGAAGCATATCACAACCAGATGACTGAATATATCACAGATCCATACAACGGGACACAAAAACCCAAAACCCTAACCTTTAAACCCTAAACCTCAAACCCTGTTTCCTGGAACTACCACGAAGGACTTACCCATAAGTCCATCGGCCGAGAAGGGACAGGGAATGGTTGACGTTATCAGAACAGTCGGTTGGGAACAGTGCGCAATGGGGACACAGTCTGTGTGGCAGAGATGTGTGAAGAGGGTTAGATATGGGTGGTAGTATCAAAGTTATTCAAGTATGACTGTCATATAAGTACCTCAGGAATATAAGTATCACGGTAAGACACAAGTAAAACAGGAATATAAGTATCACAGTCAAATAAGTATCACAGCAATATAGGTATCACATTTATGTAAATATCACAGTAATATATAATAGGAATATAAGTATCGGCTATATAAGTATAATAGGAATATAAGCTTCACAGTCATACAAGTAAAATAGGAAAATAAGTATCACAGTAATATAGGTATCATAGTTATGTAAATATCACAGTAATATAAGTATAATAGGAATATAGGCATCACAGTAATACAAGTAAAATAGGAAAACAAGTATCACAGTAATATAAAAATCACAGCTATATAAGAAATAGCAATAACGCATATGGGGAAATATTTGGCGCAAGAGTGGCAGTCGCCTGTAGAACAATACTGCTGAGACAAGCCTACAGTACGTGAACAGTACACTCAACAAGTTGGTGGACAAGGCTGTGTACCAAGACCATCAATGGGGAAGTTGCACTGTGCGTGTGCGAGTGTAAGTGTAAGTGTGTCAGTGTAAGTGCAAGTGCAAGTGTAAGTGTAAGTGTAAGTGTAAGTGTAAGTGTAAGTGTGAGTGTGAGTGTAAGTGTAAGTGTGTCGGTGTAAGTGTAAGTGTAAGTGTAAGTGTGAGTGTATGTGTGAGTAAAAGTGTGAGTGTGAGTGTAAGTGTGAGTGTATGTGTGAGTGTGAGTGTAGGTGTAAGTGTAAGTGTATGTGTGAGTGTGAGTGTAAGTGTAAGTGTGAGTGTGAGTGTAAGTGTGAGTGAAAGTGTGAGTGTAAGTGTAAATGTAAATGTGAGTGTGAGTGTGAGTGTGAATGTAAGTGTAAGTGTGAGTGTGAGTGTAAGTGTGAGTGTAAGTGGACGTGTAAGTGCGAGTGTAAATGTAAGTGTAAATGTATGTGTGAGTGTATGTGTATGTGTGAGTGTATGTGTATGTGTGAGTGTGAGTGTGAGTGTGAATGTAAGTGTAAGTGTACGTGTATGTGTGTGAGTGTGAATGTGAGTGTGAATGTGAGTGTAAGTGTAAGTGTAAGTGTAAGTGCGAGTGTAAGTGTGAGTGTAAGTGTAAGTGCAAGTGTAAGTGTAAGTGTAAGTGTAAGTGTAAGTGTGAGTGTAAGTGTTAGTGTGTCAGTGTAAGTGTAAGTGTAAGTGAGAGTGTAAGTGTGAGTGTAAGTGCGAGTGTACGTGTAAGTGCGAGTGTAAATGTAAGTGTAAGTGTAAGTGTAAGTGTGAGTGTAAGTGTGAGTGTAAGTGTGAGTGTACGTGTAAGTGCGAGTGTAAATGTATGTGTGAGTGTGAGTGTATGTGTATATGTGAATGTGAGTGTGAATGTAAGTGTAAGTGTACGTGTATGTGTGTGAGTGTGAGTGTAAGTGTGAGTGTACGTGTAAGTGCGAGTGTAAATGTATGTGTGAGTGTGAGTGTATGTGTATATGTGAATGTGAGTGTAAATGTAAGTGTAAGTGTACGTGTATGTGTGTGAGTGTGAGTGTGAGTGTAAGTGTAAGTGTAAGTGCGAGTGTAAGTGTGAGTGTAAGTGTAAGTGCAAGTGTATGTGCGAGTGTAAGTGTGAGTGTGAGTGTAAGTGTAAGTGTAAGTGTGAGTGTGAGTGTAAGTGTAAGTGCAAGTATGAGTGTGAGTGTAAGTGTAAGTGTAAGTGTGAGTGTGCGTGTGCGTATGCATTGGCTGCGTTGTGGCTATCTGTGTGTGTATTGCGTGAGGGGTGCACCCATGCACAAGTATGCATGAGTAGTGGATGTGTGTCAGTAGTGAGAAACTGCAGTGATGCAGGTGTAGATGGAGAGACATTGCGCGAGTAGTGAATGTGTATAAGTAGAGCAATTATACACGGACAAGATGGCAATGGGCGAGCAACAATGTTGAGGATAAACGACAAAGCTGAGCTAATATATATATATATATATATATATATATATAATAATAACAANATATACTATATATATACANCTATATAGNTCATANATACATAC
>NW_014039299.1:5995-14853 GCF_001186125.1 Sphaeroforma arctica JP610 | reverse complement strand
ATTCATTATATATATTTATATATATATATATATTATACTATATATATATATATATATATATATATATATATATATATACGGTCGAGCCTTGACAATCTTAAGACACAAGAGCGGACACATTAGACAACAACTAGCACACAGTATACCTATTCACAACTTCATATACCTTTTGATTAAATTTCGATTTCTATATCAAAGTGTGTCTACACAACGCTTACATTACACACACACACAATACAATACATTCCGTTTCACGCACTCATCACATTAGAGTACACCCCACACACTACAATGGCTAAACGCAAAGTAAACATGTTTGAGGATGACCTCGTGGATAGCAGCAGTGATGATTCTGGCAGTGAACCAGAGTCTGAAACGAAGACAAAGGGAACAAATAGTACAGATGTAAATGATAATCTACCGCTCAAGGAGGCGAAGTTTGACTTTGATACGTTGAAGAAACATGGATACACTGAGAGTGCGGTATGTCGCATATGTGTATACTTCTGTGTGATCTTTTAATTGTTGGTGCTATCCTGATCCTAGTATACCTATTATTTATAGTTAGTGTGTACATCACAGGACAAGTTTGACTCCAACGCGTTAAACACTGAAGGTGATGTATATCGTGTGTACTTGGAATATATTCGTTGTTGATATTCTAATCCTGGCATACCTGTCATCTATAGCTTGTATTATCTTGTATGTAAATACTCAAAAAGGTTGACTTTGATTTATTGAAGAGACATTGATTTACCGAAAGTGCGGTATGTATGTAGCAATGCACTTTTATATAAAATATTAGCTTTGGTATACATATCCTTATAACGAGTTTTGATATGCATCACAGGTGGTCTGAGCCTTTTATCGGTGTCGCGGATCGCCATCCTTTTATTTGTATGTGCTACTAGAAGTGTGTAATGTGGATACCACAGTCAATTAGTATAATCGACTTTTAGCTACTGAGTAGCTACGAGTGCTGCATGAATTTGCAACGCAGAACTCGATAGTATGTGGGCGATTTTTTTTAAATTGTCTTCTCTGACAGATTACACGAATGTTTATTCTGGAGATAGATATGCCTGGTGAACGTAGGTCGACCTTTAAACACGATGAATGTGTGCCATGTTGTGATCAATATGGGTACAATTTATAATATGTATCCAATACGTTTCTTCGGAGACGCAGATGTACCCTGGCATGTGCATTGGACTGCGCGAGCTCATGTCATGTTTTCGCACCAACGTCCTCCATTACACGACCGTAGGTGATCGCTAGTGTAGCTTATTGCCGTATGTGATTAATGAAAGTGTTCTGTTCCTTGCGCATGTAAATTTGTCCAGATATATGTATGGGGGATCAAAAATACGTACATTGATATGTGTGACCCTATATTTCGTCGTGCCTTCTTGATCTTTTCCTGTATTCTTTCATGGCCACTAAATGCATGTTCTCCAGAACGGATTTTATTTATGCTATGATTTGAATTGCAATGCACGGTTGTATTCTTTCTAGCTTAACTATATGTGCTTAAAACACATACATCGGGATTTAATTTACGAGCAATCCTCGGTTTCTACCAACCCCATCTTTCAGATTATCAATGATGATATAAGCGTATATGTAGCTATAATCTTATATTTCAATTGATACCGCGCACTACAGGTGCTGACGGAGACGCCCGAGTTCGGTACACTGCTGGAGAAAGAAAAGACCGAAATACAAATACAGGTAGTTGTACATCATGTATATTTATAATATGCTATCACGCAAGTAGAGGTGATTGTGGACTCATGATTTATATTGCGCATTCTGGAATTGATATCGTAGAAGTTTGTTATAGTCTATCGTATGATTATCATCTCGACAAGTATAAGTATTAATTGTGCACAGTGTTTAATATGTTTTGAGATCGTAGGATAACAGGTATTGTTCGGAATCAATGAGAACATGGGTAGTTGTGCACTACGTATTGTCAGGATTTTTCTACACTTTGTATAAGACCTTCTGACTATAAATTCATATGGTCATAATATCTATTATTGCAACGAGTGAAGGTACTTATGCACCTTGTAGTGTTACGAATTTGGTATTACACAGGGTCCTCGTGTTTCATGTATAGTATTGATTGAGATTAGCACACGTATAGGTAGTTGCGCACCTCGGAGAATGATGGTTTGTTGTTGAAAAAGTACAGGTGTGTACACTGTGTAGTACATCTGTAATGTTGATGGCACAAAGGGTTATCGTGAACTGTAGAAGGTCTGGTGTGATTCTACTGCAAACATGGATAGTTGTGCCGAACGCTTTATATCATTGTTCAACAATACAATTCTATGGCGACTGTGGATATGCACGAGTTTTAGAGAATTATTTGTGCTTCTGAGTATATGAGATACAAATAAAGCAAATTCACAATGTGTATCATGTTGATTGTGGTTGCTACGGAACATAGTACCAGTGTAATACGTATAACTCTGATTGTGCTCGATACAACTAACGCTGGTCGTGTGATTTGTGCCATTCTGCGAGCTATTCTCTAAGTTATGTTCATTGGTGCGTTAACTGGGTTCTATTCGCAGCGTACCAGAGATGCAAGGGCGTGTCATGGCATGTCGGTTCATAACCCTGTCGTAAATTGGCGCATCTCATTCGTGTATATTCGTGCTCGTAGTGTATATAATTATAATACTGAACTTTGGTTAGAAATCCATCAACACCGTTGTAGTACATATAGTTACAGAAATATAAACAAAGGTGAGTTAGAAACTGAATTTATCTAGGATACATGTATTTGCATATGTCGATGTTTCATCTTCTCATATAGGTTCGAGGAATGGTGACATGGAAACTGAACTCTCGTAGGATAGATACATACACCTATATAGACGCATGTTTTATATATTGATAGGATTTGAAGAGTACTGAGCTCAAGATTCAATACCCTTAGCACACATAAACTTGCATATGAACCTGCATTTGCTAGTATTAAATGAATAAATTGTCGCTTGTGTACGACAACAGCAAGGTAGGTATGCTTGGTTTTAAACATACGGTAGCACCTGAGAAAAACCCCAGTTTATCATACACGAATTATCGTTTCCTTGAAGAAATTGCACATATCATATGGTGGCATACATAGAGAACTCCAGCTTTTGTACACGTGCGGATATACATTGGAATACTGATCCATATTTATATATATTTGTTATGAACAGGAACTGCGCGACGAGCGTGAACGTCAACGACTGGCAGCGCTAGCAGAAGAAGAGAAAGAATTACAAGCCATTGAAAACCAGAGGCAAGCGGAAGAGGACCAGTCATCGGCGGAGCGAGAGGAGGCTATAAATAGAGCAGAGCGGGCTAAACAACGGGCCCAAGAACGGGCCGATAAAAAAAGTGGACTACTGGCAGGTGCGGAAGGGGCGAAGAAAAGTGGACAAGTGGATCAGGAGGAGAGGTTGAGTGGGAAGGAGAGGGTCAAGAGACAACGGTTGGCGGGACAGTCGGGGATAGGGGAAGATTTCAAGGGGTGGAAGAGCGAAGGAGAGATGCTGCTTAGGCAACAATTTGATTGAATGAATATTGCCTTTATATACTTGCATTCAAGATTAAATACGCTCTTACATCACATATATAATTGAATAATAAACACGTTCATATACACATACTGCCGTCAGACCTGACTGCTGTAGGTATGGTAAATGGAGATTAAGTTCTGCTTGGATGTTATGTACATTCGATATGTATAAATTGATACTAATACAACAGGTGAGAACAAAGGCTGCCCCGACAATCCAAACTATTCACGCCCGGAAAATTTTGCGAAAAAGTAATGCGCAACCAATCTGTCCGTTTGGACAGTATCTATTATCCACAAATGTCGCCTACGTCTGCGTCTCACTACCCGTTGCATTTACTTGATCTCTATTGCCCGTGGTCTAACCGTTACATTTACTTGATTCTCTATTCTCTATTGCCCGTGGTCTAACCGTTACATTTACTTGATTCTCTATTGCTCGTAGTCTACCCGTTGCGTTTACTTGATCTCTATTGCACGTGGTCTACCCGTTGCGTTTACTTGATCTCTATTGCCCGTGGTCTACCCGTTGCATTTACTTGATCTCTATTGCCCGTGGTCTACCCGTTGCATTTACTGGATCTCTATTGCCCGTAGTCTATCCGTTGCATATACCTGATTCTCTATTGCCTGTAGTCCGGACAAACTCTCACCTGATGTGTCCCATTCCTTGTACTCGGGTGCAGGGACGCACCCCATTTAGCAGAATAACGCATCTATCTACAACGTCCTTGTCAACGCAATCGTGCTATAGAAGTTAAACCACTACATTGCTTAGTTTCAGCTGCCAGTGATTCCGTCATGAGGAAGTGCTTATCGTACAATGTATTCTATGCTTTCCTTATCAAATTCTGCCACACTGGTATCACATCAATCTGTGAAGCCAAATACGCTATATGAATTCTACTACATACACCATTTGATTTCACTTGGTAGTGGAGATTTTCTGATCTGTCTGTGTGTGTGCTCTCCACCTTGTCTCTGACTTATTTTGCGACAGTGATATTCTGCCATCACTTGTACGATATGCAGGTTCTACCTCCGCCCATTTTGGCGGGAGGTACTCGAATTTACGTTAGATAGATTCACCGTATTTCTGGCTCCTGCCAGTTTATTCTTCTCGACATATTTGGCCACATTGATTGCAAGGATGCGTTTAACTACTTTCTACCCCTAAAAAACCCCTAAAGCATATTGAATCCAACTAAATTACACTTACATGAATGATACCCTATCAGATGTATACATGATCCCGTTACTCGACTTTCGCCTTGGGCTATTTTCTTATGTTTAACGAGGTTTACAGAGCCCTACATCAGTTTCTACGACGATCTAACGAAAGAATTCCCAACTATCTAAAAACCCATAGTGCTTCCTTGCGTACGTACCGATAAAGCGGTCATCTACAAGAATGACTGCATTTCACTGTACTTCACTTGAGTTCCATGTGGTCTGCCAGGAATGTTTCTGATGCTTACATCGTAAGCTGCGACACCTCTAGCTCTCACAGGCAATTTGGGCGTAGGCCCATGCGTGCACCCACTCACTGCACATGCTGTTAGTCACTTCGACTTCTCTACTCTACGAAATTGTCTCTGACCCACTGATTTTGACTAGCTTTGACTAATTTTGCCGCCGAATCAATTTCTACTCCTACATCTACTGTGGCGATACTGTTTTTGTTGCATAAATCTGTCACGCTGCTCCCGCCAACCCGGTAGCTCTGTCGCACGTGCATAGGTCAAATCAATTTAACCGGTGCCAGACAAGAATACACCCATAGTACGCCCGAATAAGCAGTGACAGGGTGGTTACGCAACGACATGAAATTCATAAGGTAGATCGAAATACCAAAGTCCACTACTAGTGCTCTGACACCATAGAGTCATAAAGCCTACAGTGTTGAGAAGTCGCATGATACACATCGTTGTAAGTCATCTCCGCATATTCCTGCTTTAGGGGACACTCACGATCTCATTGAACGAGAACATCCAGTACACACGATGTTTCTCCTTTTTAAGATATGGAACCCACTTCGATCCGTCACCTACGAGTGTTACCTAGTCCATTCGATGGCTCGTGAAATACACGATCAATTCAACTAATCTTGTAGTGCTGCTTGAAATTAAGCGATTGTATCGTATCGGCATACCCGGTACACCGTTGGTTCATGAACTAGAAACTAACTAATACCCACCCGGATGCTTCTGCCGAAGGACCGATATATCTCCAAAAGTGATTCCCATTTCGTTGCTGCTGGAAGATCACACTGTTCACATCGTATCAGCAAATACCATCCTTAAAAATGGCAATGATGCATGAGTTGTCCACTAATCACTATCCTCGAGAATGGCTCTGCAAGACTGATACACACCCAAAACTACTTTCGAACAGGTCACCCCCGGACAGTCCAGCTTGAGGACGCACTTCATCACATCGATTGGGTACAAACAGCCCATGCTTTGGTTCACGAGAGTCATCTAGTCCCGAACTTCTTCCCTACGAGCTATTCTGCTGAGAAACCCTCTTGGTTGTGTCGTTAGAGAGTATCCAGCCCATTCATTGGCGCATGAGACGGTGAGTTTCCGCATGAGATTTTGAGTGAGATGCTGAGAGGACGCATGACACGAACTCGTTTCACATGATGCTATCAACTACGAACAATCCTGCCGGGGTACACTCTTGGTGGCATCGTATGAGTATATCCAATCCATTCGTTGATTCATGAGGTGTGGGCTGACGTTGTTAACCGCGCTCAAAAGGGAGTTACGCACTGCCGCAGTCCCACCCGAGGCATGGTATATATCCGAGTGTTCCGCCGAACCCCTCTGTTAGAGAGAGAGATGGTGCATATATTTAAGAGGTTAATAATTCAAGCGTTGCTATAGGGGAAAAATTTATCACCTATACAAAGATATATGTTGTGTAATCGCGCATGGGCGTATACAGCGTGGTATATATTGGAATGTTCTGCCGAGTCCCTCTGTACGAGAGAGAAGGTGGAGGGGTTTAGAGTATTGCCGTTGTTGGTAAAATTTAACAATAAGACGATACCATCTTAATAATAATTTCGCATTTTCGTCCATGCGTGTGTATTGTCTGGTATATGTCCCAACCGAGGCCCCCTAGACAAGGAAGAAGGTGTAGTTATAGAATTGTAAGTGTTGCTATAACTATAAGTGAGATATTCATCACCGATGCGAAACAAACAGCGAGCACATACCTGTACAGCCGTGGTGCGTTCTAATCGCAGCTTCTGATAGAGCGCCAGAGCCCTCTCTATAGGCAGACCTCTACTCAGACACGCAGCCAGCACGTGCGCATCTTCGATAGCCATGCCGGCTCCCTATTAGGATAGTTGACAAATGGACACTTTAGCTATCCATATCATACCAATCGCAAACGTTTCGACTTTGAACGAACGCTAGCTACCGTGTGCAAAATGAAATGACAAGTTACGAAGCATCCTAATCGTAAACATCATATTTAACTGTGAACATGGATGACGCCTGGAGCGGTACTAAACCCATTCAGACTTCTATACGGCACTCAAGTATAGGTTAAGAAAAAAAATTACAAGATACGATAAGTGAATAGGGAAACGAATAGAATTCGAGGCGTCATTGAAAGTCTTTGAAGGTCTCAACTCATTGCAGCAATGGGAAGTTTCAAGCGTTGTCTCCGTTGCTAACTGCACAGTTAAGTGCACACAATTTAAGATTGAACAGTTACGGACGCATACCTGCGCCATGAAGGGAAGCATGGAGTGCGCAGCGTCGCCTAGCAACGAGATTTTATCAACAGACCAATAGGGTAAGGGCTTGTGTAGGTACAGGCCCCACTTGAACACAGGCTCGGGACTCTGTACCAAGTCTTCAAAGATGCGATTCAAAACGGGAGACGGCGTGTGGAATAATTTTACCATATCCTCTACCGCTGTGTAGATGATGAATGAGTATATGCTAAGTAAAGAGTCGTACTAGATACATATACACATCTATATATGTATATATAGAAATATACAACCCTTTATACATGTATTTACATTAAATATCTGTATAGTACACGTAGTTCCGAGTGATAACCAATCATTGCGGCTGGGGGCTGGGATAGGTAAATACAAATCTCACTTCAACTCCAGCTTAGCATAAAGTGCCAAGTATCTGAAGTTACAGCGAGATGTATGCGACGGCGTGCCGAATATTCATCTGTTATTAATTGTAGTCTTCCCTCCCTCTCCATACGATGTTCGTCAAATGATGAATACCCTAACGTATATGTGTACGTATTGATCAACCAATCGACACATTTGTATATATATATGCTGAGAAGATACTTGACCACAGACTGCGCTCTACTCTCCTTTTCTGATTCGCACTCCGTCTCCATTGCACGAAGTTCTATACACTGCCATGTGATATTGGTAACAGAGATCCACACACACATAAACTAAAAGCTCTGTATTCTAGATTGGAGACGAGGTATTCACATACGCGCAGGCTCATTTTCCTGCTGCCCGCTCCGTCTAATCAGTACATGGTTCTTCCATGTTCCTCGAATGCACATAACACATTAAGGAATATAGACCTATACATATTTATGTATATAACCTAAAACATCATATGCATATGAGTACGTAAGTTAATATACACTTACCCACAGGCTCTACCCAGCTCTCGTTCTCCTGCTGTGCGCTTCGTCTGACCAGTACGAGGTTCATCCACTGTTGAGAGTACTTTGGATTCCCGTTAGGGTATGCAACCACATGGTGATCATCTCCAAGCCATACTGTGGTGTGGCCCAAGAGCTCGCGGTACGACTCTTGGTACGGCAGGATCGCCCTGTAAGCGGTACACCCGCTGATAAGGAACAGAAGAAGAAAAACAGGATAAGTGTTGTATTAACCTATGTATATATTGGACACAAATTGTGGACTAGTTGTTGATCATGGCTCAGCCAGAACGTGGCGTAGCGAAGAGGCCCACAGTAGAGCTCTTGGCGCTACAGGATGGCACAGTAGACCTTGCACCTATATAGCATAAATGGGGCAGCAGACTCTCGCCTTATATCAAATACGAGGGATATAGTCTGACAGAAGAACAAAACTCATGACTTGCCAAACTATAAAAAAAATGAATATATTGGTGATTTGTATATAAAGTTGTGCTAACGGCTAGGTCTAGAAAAAACAAGCACTAATTCCGCACAGCGTACTGCGTACACTCCACTTTAAATAATTATGTATTCTTGACCCTATGAATGTCTGTATCGATATATA
>NW_014039299.1:0-2216 GCF_001186125.1 Sphaeroforma arctica JP610 | reverse complement strand
TTGTTTATATATATTTGTATACACACACACACATATATATATATATAGAACATGACAAACTTGTACTGAGGAATGTGCAGTATTTGCCGCCATACAACGCATACATTGGATCTTCATCGTATACCTGCTCTGATAGAATCTGTCACTAATAACCAAAAAAAACAATATGCATGCACTATTGTATGACTGTACGGGTAATAGAATTTGTAACAATCTACGATTCCAACCACAAAACAGATACTTTATCAAATCGTGCTTTTGATAGTAGATTATCATTTGTAGTCATACTGAGAACAATTTCAACATAGTATCAAGTACTCATGCTCAGTATAGTGTATGATAAGCACAATACAGGGTACAAAGTGGAAATCATATCTATAAATGCACTGATAGCAAGGTGAAACTTTTGGTGTTCTCGAAAGTACAAAGTAGATGTACAATTTTAGTACGATGAATCATAAGCTTTCAGATAAACCATAATATATAAAATATCACATACCTGCACTGATAGTAGGGTGTATCATAAGCAATCCGCCACCCCACCAGTTTCTTGTCGTCTTTGAATGATCGCACTTCCACTCCGTGACATCGGTGTGAGATATTCTCGATCTCCTTGTTTAACCCCAAACTGTGCAGCACTCGCACCACATTAGGACTTAACTGTATACCCATACCCAATCCTTTTGATACAGGCACCTTCTCAAATACCGTGAAAGGTATATGTCGAAGCTCAAGTGCCTTGGCCAGTGACAGGCCACCTATACCAGCTCCTATTACAGCTATGTGCTTCTGCATGTTGCTTTTGGAAGCTCTTAATTCACTGTCACTTTGAGCTTTTAATCGCAAGAATAGAATCCTATCTATATGACGAGAAATATCACTTCATATTTTATACAATGAAAAAACAGAATGTTTTTAATAACTAAAAGTGCCGGACAAGTCTTCTGGTATTTGTTTTCAGAAATAATCCGAACACAAGACTCAGTCCTACAAGCCGGACCAAAAACCAAAAATGAGATCCCGGCCGAATATATAAGGACTACAAGGGTCAGTGTGAGACATCACTTTTCAGATACAACCCCCAGAAGCCCCAGAAAGAAGAAACAAGGAAGACAAGACCCCTGGAATCTAGTTTTTAATTTTTAGAAAAAACAGAAATAAACTCTGCGGGCCAGTGGAGACTCACGTCACCACTGGTGCTGTTCGTCTCGCGTGTTCTCGCTGTTTGACCCGAAGGCACAGGCGAACCAAAGGACGACGAGACTTTTCAGCAAAATCACGGACGTCGGACTTTTATTCCACATAGGTACTATATTTATACATAAATACATATGTACGTATTTATGGTTGGGTTTCAGGGTTTTCTAAGTATTCGGAGTTTTCAGGGGGGTTTCAGGGTTTTCGCCTATGTACATACCTTAAACTCCTTGCTTCTTTTTTACAGGGGGCTATTTTTGTGGCTATTTTTACTACAAAAAAAAGAAAGCAAATAATATAGGAAGTTATGTATTTAAAAATATATGTATTTACATCATACGATGTAAATATTAATTTTCTGATTCGCTATTTTATGTATGATTACATCTTATGTTTTTTTCAGAAGAAGGCTCTAAAATATAAATTACATAAATATATATGGCCAAATCATGCTCATCTGACTCTGACTCTGCCACTGCCCACTGTACTACTAGAAATTGTATTTTATATTATGCGGCGCTGGATGAAAATGTATTCTCCCAGTCACTGCCAGTGCCGCAGGTCCACAGACCACAGGTCGCAGCCCTCACTCATAAATAACCATATGATATTCCACTATATCTAGAATGGGATGCTGGTGTTATGGAGAATACATGTTTACTATATAGAGAATATGGCACCTCCGTTGCCATTCTTTTATTTTAACTCTAGATGAATGTCCATAATTTTATATTACCAGTCCTTTTATTATTTTAAAATTTGTACATATCAATCACATGGTGTATTACGAGTTCACGACTTGTAGAAACCATATGCACTACGTATATACAGCACACGCAGACACGCACACCACAAGAAAATACTGTTCTTTTTGACATGATCAAGTGCACCACTAATACATGGGCTGGTAAACTTTGGACTTTAATAGTACGCGACATACCCACAATAGCCCCACAAGCAGGACCTCTTCTTCGAACGTAACCGCACATTTTTTCAAACTAAAATAATCTCAAACGTGG
>NW_014039300.1:15041-18386 GCF_001186125.1 Sphaeroforma arctica JP610 | reverse complement strand
CATACATATATATATACATACATATATATATATACATATATATATATATAACGTAATATCTATATGTACGATCTAAATAAAACCAGCCAATATGGACAGCTAGTAGCGGCCAAGCAGTGTGATATTAATGAAAAGTATTGTAAATACTTGCAACCACGATTCATCCTTTGTAAACCGTCAATAGCTATTTATAAAAGGCTGTCTGCTGCGATTATGTGTACATATACGATAATTATCATCATAGTAATACTGCTGCTATAATGAGCAAATAACAGACTAAAAATTGTCGTTCAAGAAGCGGAATCCTGCGAGTATATGCACAAATGCGATGATTATCCCCATTGCAGGACTGTTTCTTCGGCGTTGATGGAATTGTTCACACATAGCAGAAAATACGCAATACCTATACTTGAGTCAACACAGTTAGTTATGTATCTCTTGGTACCTAGAAGACCCTATCATCAGACACGAATTGTTTTCGGATGGATATGTAGACATACAAACACGATGAATGCAGCAGCTCAAGTATAGCAGGGCTATCTCACAATATTGAATACATGCCACCATCGGTGTATTGTAATTTACCCGAATTCCTTGGCTAATCCACGCAGGCAGTCTCTGTCCTCGATCCTTTGGAACAGTTGTTGATACACCTCTTCCTTCATATTGTGTTATCAATAGGCAATTGGTGTAGCTAGCAGTCAATCTACTTTACATTGGCATGAAGCACTTTCGACGTCGACTCAGATACCTATGTGTAACCGCCCTTTTGATAGTTATCACGGCTGTAATCATAGGCATTGCTATGTATCTCGATTTAGTGACCTAACAACCATATCTATACACAATAAACGCTTATATTTATGTATTGGCCTCACTGCCATCACCTCTTGCATACTCTCTATGATGTGCTTAAATTGCTATAGTGCTTTCTTCCGTGTACGCGCAAAAACCCTAAACCCTGAAAAAGTATTCCCGCTTTTTGGCGCGACAACGGAGCGGATCTGTTTTAAATATTCACGGCGCCTCTGGATTTGGGTCTCTGCTAAACTTTAAAATTTACGATTTCCGCTACGACAAACCTGATTTCTGCTCGCGACCCTAATCCAGAGGGCCATGAAATATTCTGTATCGAAGCAGAAGAATCAGACGACAATTCTGAAGCATTTGATTGGACATGCAACTGCGTTACGATCGGCTGAGTGACTAATCCGTTAAAGGAGTCCGATTGAAAAGTGTAACGTAATCCCCTATTATTCGATACAAGTAAACTTTTAAACGTTTATATCCTCCAAAAGACTGGGCACAAAAACCTATTCTTCTAACTGTTTGGAGTTATTATCGCTAGGAGCACCGACACATATATCAAATGCATCCGTACATATCAATAGGACCATCGCGTTATAACGTTGAAAATAAACGTATACTACCTCAAAGCTATTACGTTTTAACGTGCAAAGCTCGTGACTTTTTTTTTGAGTTTCATTGGGTGTAGTATATGTATTTATTTAGTCAAGATATAAGACTTGCGGCCGTGGAGTGGTGGATTCGAGTTGCGTGTATATACCGCATACATATAAATAAGCAGATAGGTATATGATATCAACAGTATGTAACATATTTATTATATAGATGTATTGTAGTGTGTAGTGTATAGTTGGCAACAAAGATACATACCAACCTTATACACCAGCCACGGTCCGCATTCAGACGCATTACACTTCACACAACACCAACATATACTTCACTGGATCACAATGGGACAGTTGTTTTCCAACGATCATGTGGTGCCTGAGCACTATCAGGGGGTTGATCACGTGCGTAAAACAGTATATCCCGCTGCCACAGATCTCACACGATGGTCGCTGGAGGTCAAGGAGGGGCGACAAGTGTGGAAGTACTTGGCCGAGAATGCTGGAGACGATGAGAAGGTATGGAATGAAGTTTCAGTCTTTGCTTGTTTGTATGTTCGTGTGAACACGTTAGTGAGGTTCAATATCGTGTGTTTTGCGGTGTTGAACTGTTGAAAGGCGCGGAATCATCTCACGTATGCCAGTATTCGATAGAGGATACCTGAACTATAGGAAGGTAATAGAGGGTTCCTTCTTGCCCTTGTAGCCGAGTGTGTGTGTGTTCCTGAGACTATATAGCAAGTCTCTTGCTATTATCTGAATATGTTGATGCATGATACTTTCATATATCATGCAATATGGCCCGAGGAGGTGAAAATAAGACCCGAACACGAAAGTAATTTGCATAGCACACGGATAGATGATGAGATATAGAATATATGTGCGGGTCTATTGTCAAACTGTGGGTCTTTTTGACGTATCAAACGTTGGTTCCTATACATAACTATGCTGGATGCCTTACGCATTTAACATACAGTATGTAGGGATGTCAAGCCTTGTTATTCAGCGGGTCTCCGCGGGTTGAGTGTAGTGTGTTTATAGTAGTAGTAGATCGTAAATGTGAACATCCCAGAGAGTCTGAGCCGATCCGAAGAAGGACGTAAACAATGGAATACATAGGCAGACCTACTGTACATCAAGATTAAGGCAAATGTGGGTGTGTATTTGTTTGTTTTTGAGATTATTTCAAATGTGGGTGTGTATTTGTTTGTATGTAAGATAATGACAAATGTTGGTGTTTATTTGTTTGTATGTGGGTGCATTGTCTGGTACTGAAAACCTCGCGAGTTCAGTATCCTCAGGGGTCACGCACGGCGCTATTAGTATGTGTATATAGTGTTGATATGAACGACGAAAACGGGCAGTGAGCGGGTGTCTGGCTTAGGTTCACCGAACAACCAATCACATACAAACGAGGTCTGTAGTAGTCTGTTCAACATTGAGCCAACTTGTTTTCGAGTGGTTTTGAGACTGTACCGCTTTTGCCACTCTGATACCGCTTTTGCCAACCGTGTATGATATAGTCTAACTTCCCATAAAAACATTCATTTCATGTATGTAGTTTTATGGGTTTGTTACAACTCTAATACCGCTTACTTCAGCCCCGAATACATGTATATGTTAGTCTCACTCACCACAGAAACATTGAACTCACCTTTTTAATCACCCATTCATACCTCACAGCAAAATCCGACCGCGTCAAAATACCATGTTGGCCTGGATATCAGTGCTGATGTGCCTACATTATCAACACCCAAAACTGTAGAGGATGCTTTGTTCAACGCCGTCTCTTTCTTTGGTCCGTGCATTTACAACGTTTTATGTTTCTATGTTAATATATATATATATATATATATATATATATATATATATATATATATATATATTATATATATACTACTACTACTATTAGTTACGTTAGTTTAGTTAGTTA
>NW_014039300.1:8436-14143 GCF_001186125.1 Sphaeroforma arctica JP610 | reverse complement strand
TAAGTTATTACTTAACTACTACACTACGTACTACTATAGTNTATATATATTAATAAAGTAAGTAATAATTATATATATATATATATATATATATATATATATATATACGTATATATATATGTATATATATATATACGTTGATAGTGCGTAATCTCCATGTTTTATACAGGTCAGCTGCAGACTGAGGATGGACATTGGGCGGGTGACTACGGTGGACCCATGTTCTTGCTGCCCGGCTATGCCATAGTCAACTACGTCACAAAAACACCTATCCCAGAACCGAACAAGGCCGAGATAGTTCGGTATTTATCTAATCTACAGAACGATGATGGAGGGTATGTTTGTATAGGCCTAAATGCGCAAGCCTGAGCAAGCTCGTTATATGGCCACGTGTACCAAAATAAGCACCTACGCCGCGACCAATACCAAACCCAGCTCACTGTCAAGCACAATTTCAGTACTAACAGTGGTCCATTTTTATCATCGTCGTCGTATATGATCTCGGCTGCTGCTAGCTCTCGGACATCCGCAGATGCTGAACCAAATATGTACCACACGGCTCTCTCACAGCTGCATGGTCGTCCAAAGACTACCCTATAGCCCTGCAATGCGATGGTTCATGTGTGTGTGTGCGGCAAGTGTTATCCGTTATTGTTTACTAATCTTTATCCCTACATTCACTACCAGTATCGAAGGATAGTGGGAACTGAACCAACACCCTGTAAATGTACCATACAGACCCATCGCACACACCCACGCCCGTTCCACATCGGCAGTCGGTCTTTATTTGTGCATCAATAATCTTGTGTGCCAAATCAAAGACCATTAGACAAGTTCTACTGTGTGTATGTTGGGGTTCTTACAATAGCAAGTATATTTGTGTGTTTCACACACACACACACACACATATATATATATTATATATTTATATACTTCGACATTCACTCAATTCTCGTGGATGTACAGACATACCTCTAATCTGCATGGGGTCTATGCCCATGTAAGCCTATACCTTTAAACCCTAATACCCTAAACTCCTAAACCTCTTTAAACCTCAAAACTCCAATTAGGTGACCATGCGCATTTTATGTTTTACTCGAGTTATCGGCCGTATACCTGTGATAAGTGAACTTCATTACCTGTATTCATATACTTCTATTTTTTTCTATTTTTTTCGGCCATAAAGCTGGGGCTTACACACGGCATGCGCCTCCACAGTAATGGGAACGTCACTCAACTACGTGACTATGCGCATACTGGGGGTTGCCCGTGAGGACAAGCGCATGGCGAACGCACGGGAGTGGCTCGAAGCAAGGGGAGGGTGTTTGGGTATCCCACAGTGGGGCAAGTTCTGGCTGTCGGTGATGAATGTATTCCAGTGGTAAGTGAGTAGTAGACAATTAAGGAGGTGTAGTGTTATCGGCTGACTGGATAATTGTGCTTAAAGGGCTTGTACAATTCACAATGGGGAAAGCTCTGGCTGTCGGTGATGAATGTATTCCAGTGGTAAGTGAGTAGTAGACAATTAAGGAGGTATCGTGTTATCGGCTGACCGCTTGTGCTTTGAATGGTTGAGCATCCCAAATTGGGGCAAAGTTCTAACCGTTTGTGAGGAGTGTAGTTCAAGTGTAATCCAGTCCAGGACAATTGATGAGGTGTGGTGTACTTTGGTGTATATCGTGCTTTAAGCGCACGGACATCCCACAACTGGGCAAGTTCTATATGTTGGTTATGTACGGACTATTAGCATACTACACGCTAGCCTATCATCTGTATTATAAGGAAAAGGTGCAAGTTACAAGTTACAGTGTGGCAGAGATAACTGGTCAACACCACACTGTCACATTAATGTGCTCTCCGTAGGCACACTTTCCAATGGAGTGTAGGTAGTAGACAATACAGGTCACAGGTGTGTGCGTATAGCCTATTTGCTTGCGAGGTGAGTTGTCCTTTTCGTTCGCCTATACTACAAGCGAATAGACACTCTCCGTGAGACTCTACATAACTAAGCATTTGTGTGTGCTGTGAGACTGTAGATAAGTAAGCATGTGAGTGTGCTGTGAGACTGTAGATAACTAAGCTTGTGTGTGTGCTGTGAGACTGTAGATAACTATGCATTTGTGTGTGCTGTGAGACTGTAGATAAGTAAGCATGTGTGCGTGCTGTGAGACTGTAGATAAGTAAGCATGTGTGTGTGCTGTGAGACTCTAGATAGTACGCATGTGTGTGCTGTGTTGTGCTGGTGGCAGTTCATTGAACACCCAATCGCTAGTACGCTCTCCCGAGTGTATAACGTTACGTTCGTGAACGCTTTAGCTCCAGCTGGCCCGTTGACCTGGTATGTGTTGGCGATCAGTACATACGTTTATACGCGTATGTGGCTGTATGTACCCACACACTACTGCGGGTATAGTCCCGCGGCTATATGTATCTGCACTCTACTTCTATAGGCCGCAGTTCACACACTCCCGTGCTCACGTATACCTTTGTACGTAATACAACAATCATTGTTTATGCATGCATGTCTACTCACCCCTGTTGCTGGCGTTTATGTTCAGGCACGGTACTAATAAGGTGTTTCACTGACCCATACACTTCCGCAGGGATGGCATGAACTCGCTATTGCCGGAGATGATGCTGCTACCACGTTGGTTCCCCATGCACCCGAGCCGCATGTGGAGCTACTGCCGTACTGTGTACATGCCCATGACGTACGTGTACGGCCTCAAGTATCAGACAGACGCGAATGATCCGCTTGTGCAGAGTTTAAGAGAAGGTGTTGTTGTTCAGGGGTGCGTGTATGGTGTATATATAGTTCTTTGCGTACGGGGGTGGGCTGACGTAGGCTAACGGTGTATACTTCGTGAGTGAACGACTGCGAATACCACACTAGTGCTAGAAATCTGCCTTGCGGATTTTGAGCTGAGGCATGGATATTATAAATGTTCATACTGTTTACATACATGATTACATATATATATATATATATATACCGTATACATGCTGGTGCAAATAGCGGCGTGTGTGTTGGGCTCGTGTACACATTTTATAAATACGTTCACCTCTACCACCAGCCGTGCTATCAAACTATATATACAGAGTTTGATACATTCTTCTCCTTTTATTGATCTACATACGTGCACATGAACAATGCTGCTTACATCGGCGGACTGTGAAAGCATACTCACACAGAGATATTCGCACCTGTAATAGCCTCCCGAATACCATTGAGATCTGTATTATCAATAGCTGTGCCGTCGTCTGCGGCAGATAACTCGTATAGAGGGAATTACGGATGTACATCACATGCACTGTCTGAGTATTCCAATCGTTTGCAGACGCTCAACGGGAGACACCCGCCGTTAACGTGTATTCACAAACGGGTGCACTCGTCTGCTCATTTGCACCTGCACACCACAGAACTGATCTTCGAGCCCTACAGCACGGTAAACTGGGCAGAGCAACGCAGCAACGTGGCCAAAGAGGACCTGTATGCACCTCACACGTGGATTCTAAATATAGTATTCAAGATGTTCAACGTATACGAGGCGATCGCGCCCAAATTCATGCGTAAATGGTATGGACGATGGGAGCTGGGAGCTATTTACTTGGGTTAGTAGTAGGCTATTGATGGTCTAGGGATTCATATACAGGTATACGATGCAGAGTTGCGCATGTTTGGTCTGGTTCACACATATGCATCTACGGCCCAAAGTCATCTGTAAATGGTAAGGGCAATGGGAGCTGGGAGCTATTTACTTGAGATATTGGTGGGCTGTTAATGGTCTAGGTATTCATATACAGGTATACGATGCAGAGTTGTGCATGTTTGGTCTGGTTCACCCATATACATCTACTACGGCACTCCCTTGACTTTGACTTTAGAGGTGTATGATGTCCACGGTGTGGGGATAGCTATACTAATCAACGGTTGTTGATTGTTCCTATTGTAGGCATATGTATACGTTTATCCCTATTTTGGGCATATGTATGTGAGACCGAATCACTCGGGTGTGTTCAGATTGCACCTCGAATAGACCGCTTCACAATAATGTCCCATATATATATATATATATATATAGGGCTCTTGACTGGATCTACACCGTCGGGGTGGAAAAGGAAGACGAGAATACCAAGTACATCTGCATCGGCCCGGTGAATAAGATGATGAACATGTTGTCCGTATACCTAACGAAAGGAAAGGATAGCCACGAGTTCAGGTGTGATAAGTGTCGCCTCTATCACTTCGCTACAGCTGCCTATGGGATGCCTTCCATATGATGAATGTGTATTGTATGTGGTTTTTTTAGCAATATATGGGGTATCTAGTTCATATGATGCTATTCAGCATGTATGATGGGTGTTGGACGTCCATGACATGTGCTGCACTACCAACTCGTCAGACTTATTCATCCGATATACCACATCAGTAAAACCCTTATCATCTATACAGTACTTATCTTATTCCTGTTTAAATCATAAACCACATCAGTAACAGTAAAAGCCTTGTCATTTGTACAGTACTTATCTTATTCCTGTTTTAATCTTATACCACACCAGTAAAAGCCTTGTCATTTATCTTATTCCTGTTTTAATCTTATACCACACCAGTAAACCCCTTATCATTCGTACAGTAACTATCTTATTCCTGTTTAAATCTTAAACCACATCAGTAAATCCCCTATCATCCGTACATTACTTGTCTTATTCCTGTTTTAAACTTAACAACATTTCGTCTATTACATACTGAAATAAATCAGGAGAGGTCTGTTACTGGTACATATCGCACTCAATCGATCCCGTACTCGTATGTGTGGCACACACTTCTCTCTGGATTCCCCACACATCACGCACTCTGATCCAATGTCTATACGTGAATGCACTGTATGGTACACTGAGAAACCACAGCACGAGCCCGGTCACAGCGATAGCAATCTGATTTTAGCACACAACAGAGTAAACAATTCATTTATATATATTCATATATATATATATATATCACAGCGATAGCAATCTGATTTTAGTACACAACAGAGTAAACAATTTATTTATATATATTCATATATATATATATATATATATATGTATAATTCATTTTTTTTAATTGCATACCCTCGTTTGGCCCTACGCCAGACAACACGTGCTCTGTCCCGAGTAATCGCAGTTAACTCTAGCACACATCATTCTTCTCACCCCTCCACACACCCCTTTAATTGGGCCTAACCCAGACAACACGTGTTCCGACTGGACGACTACTTGTGGATGGGCAGAGATGGCATGAAGATGAACGGCACCAACGGATCTCAGCTGTGGGATACCTCCTTTATGGTACAGGCGCTGGTGGAGTCCAGTAGAGTGCGTGCGGAGGAGCGTTTCCACAAGGTGTTTGAGAAGGCTCACAACTTCTTGGATGTTGCTCAGGTAGGTGTAGATATGTGAATTGTCTGGGTATAGATAGGTATATATAAGATATAGATATGGGTATAGATGGGTAGGTATAAGATGTAGATAAGGGTATAAATGGATAGGTATAAGATATAGATATGTTTGTAGATGGGTAAGTATAAGATGTTGATATGTTTATACTCAGATGCTGCGTTCACTTATAAGGCTAGGCTGTTCAGCTCATTGCTGGAAAGATCTCCAGGTAGTAATTGTGAAAGCGCGTGTATCGTTGGTTGGCCTCAGATATCATGTACTCTTGAAT
>NW_014039300.1:6190-7972 GCF_001186125.1 Sphaeroforma arctica JP610 | reverse complement strand
TATACATATATTTAGGGTTTTAGGTAACCCTAAACCCTAAAACCCAAAACCCTACGTATATATATATATATAGATATATATATGTGTGTGTGTGGGTGTATATATGTATGTATGTATGTATGTATGTGCTGGCATTGTTGACCACCAACGGACATGAAAACCCGTACTAATCGGCATATAAATCTGGGTCTTTGCTCACATCTATGCGCACAGGAAGTGAACTTACTTATGTACAAATTATCCAACTCCATCCATGCAATATACGTGTGTAAAATATATTTTTATAAACATATACATGTGTGTAGAATTCATTTTAATAAACATATACATATGTACAGATCCGTGTGAACCATCCCGATCACGACAAGTACTTCAGAGATGAGACCCAAGGAGGGTGGCCCTTCAGCACACGAGATATTGGATGGGTGGTAGCCGACTGTACAGGCGAAGGATTGAAAGGTACGCTGCGTGTGTGTAGTATCTTGCACTGATAATTTGAGTTAAATTTGTATACGCGTATGTACGCAAGGCTTGGGTATGGTACACATACAGTTTTATTGGAGTTGAATTTGTGCATGCGTATGTATGCAATGCATCGAGATTTCGACGATGCAATTAATATATACACACCTGATGTCCATGAAAGGCTACATACAAAATCATATGATGTTCAAGGTCAACCAAAAGCTGTACACAGAATCAAACGTTGTGTACGGTCCCACAAAACGGAATGTGTATTGCGTTTGGATTGTGGTATATACGAATGCAGCCCTTGCGCAGGAGCATACCGACACCAATGCGTCCCTACAAACAAACATGTGGCGCGTGCTACGCCCATTCGTTACATACTATGAACCTTAAACGGCCCTATTCTTTTCCAAACGAGACAGGTGCACTTATCTGCAAGGGCCACAACTACACCGACACCCCGTTCACTCTTGCTACGCCCCTTCGTTATATACTATGAACCTTAACCAGCCCTATTCCTTTCTAAACGGGACAGGTGCACTTATCTGCAAGGGCCACAACTACACCGACACCCCGCTCAGCGACGACAGGCTGTTTGACGCGGTCAACATACTTATACTCATGCAGAATGCTACAGGCGGATATGCCACGTGCGAGAAGACTCGTGGATCACGCCTATTCGAGTGGTTTAATGCCAGCGAGGTATTTGGGTGTAGTTTGATATGCAGGTATATGAGGACTCAGAAGTCTTGAAGAGTGTAGATATTTGTACACACTTTCATACACACCCACACACGATTACACACTCTCACATACACCCACAAACACTTACACACTCTCACATACACGCATACACACTCTCACATATACCCACACACACTTACGCACTCTCACATACACCCAAACACGCTTACACACTCTCACATACATCCACACACGCATATACACTCTCACACACACTCACACACTCTCCCATACACCCACATACGCTTACACACTCACATACACCCACATTCGCTTATATACTCTCACATACACCCACACACGCATATCCACTCTCACATACACCCACACACACTTACACACTCTCACATACACTCACACACGCTTACGCACTATCACATACACCTACACACACTCTCACACTCTCACATACACCCACATACGCTTACATACTGTCACATACACCCACACACGATTACACACTCACATACACCCACATACGCTTATATACTCTCACATACACCCACACACTCGTCACACGGACTCTCGACATACACCTACACACGGCTACACACTCTCACACACACATTC
>NW_014039300.1:0-6170 GCF_001186125.1 Sphaeroforma arctica JP610 | reverse complement strand
ATATATATATATATATATATATATATATATATATATATATATATATATATATATATATATATATATATATATATATATATATATATATATATATATATAAGGTATTTAATATATATATATATATATATATATATATAAGGTATTTCATTATCCAAGGCGCTTACCAAACTGCATACTCAACGCAAACAATGCAGACGCTGTTCCTGAATCTTTCTTCGACACAATTGCAATAAGAGTCCCAAGACCTGCTCTCACCTATACTTTGATCTTTCACCTATACCTTGATGTGATGTGTTTATGTGCCATCGCACAGTCATAGCCACCGGCCACTGTGTTCACGCTCATATCTCTTGGTACTGTAGTTTATGCTCTGTCGTCTTACAGTTCACACCCGCTCATAACCTGAACCACTTGGAACGGTATTGTCTCTATTGCCGCACTCGTGAGACCTAACTCTATGGTACGTATATACGACAAACGTATCACTGCACATTCTATCAGTGTACGTTCTCCTACAAGCTACAGACGGGTCACTGCACATTCTATCAGTTTACGTTCCCCTACAAGCTAAAAACGTATCACTGCACATTCTATCAGTGTACGTTCCCCTACAAGCTACAAACGTATCACTGCACATTCACCTTGAAGCTACAAACGTATTACTTTAATCTCACCTTGAGCGCTATTGGATTGGATGGCGGCTTCATACTGCAGGTGGTTGAGATGTTACTACAGATGTACTCGGACAATGACCAGCCCACCCCCCCACAGGACACTCTCGCATGTCTGTGCAGCAGTGCCGAGTCGAATGGCTCACCCAAAGCCGAGCCGTTGAATGGCTGTAAGTTAATCTCTTAGACACGAGGTTTTACTTTCCATTTAAAACGGATTGTGTTGTGATGTGTATGGTAGTTGAAGTTTGCAACCTGCTACACCAGATGTAGTTTAGGGTACTGCACCCTGAGTTATGTAATGAAATTTAAAGGAGTCCATCTGACGCTGAAACACAATTACATACCTCTGCCTCATACCTTTATTGGCGACATATGGAAGATAGCCCGTACGAGCTTATTTCCTATATCTGGCTCTATATACTGAAAGCTCTTTATCTTACACTCCCATGCCTCTATTTGCTGAAAGCTCCTTCTCTTACACTCTCATGTCTCTATATGCTGAAAGCTCCTTCTCTTTCACTCTCATGTCTCTATATGCTGAAAGCTCCTTCTCTTTCACTCTCATGCCTCTATATGCTGAAAGCTCCTTCTCTTACACTCTCATGCCTCTATGAAAGCTTTTCATCTTACACTCTCATGCCTCTATATGCTGAAAGCTCTTTATCTTGCACTCCCATGCTTGCACATCATAATCTTGACTCTCCCTATATGTACAGCCTCGAACTACGAAGCTTTTCCCGTCGACGCTGCTGAGGACCTCCTAGTCTTCTCACCACTTAGTCGCCAGCTACGCAGCCAAACACAGCCCTCAGCAACAAGCACACACCCCACACCAGACACACCCAACCACACCAACACCAACACTACAGCCACAGCCACAGCCACAGCCACAGCCACAGCCACGCCTGTCCCGTGCCAACGTGTGCAGTACAGGAATGCAGTTGACACGGCTCTAGGTCTGGAGGTGTGTGCGTGTGGGGGTGTTGGAGGTTCATTGTGCGCCCCGCCAAACGGCGATGAGAAGATGGACAGCCCCATCAACGCCGTCAGGCGACGGGTGCGCGCGCTGTCATCGTCGCTCAGGGATGCGGTTGCCATGGCAACCCCGCACCCGGTAAGTGCGGGTGACTGTGTTAGTCCACAGAGAATCGCAGTGTGTTGATTGCTAGTCGTCACGTAGGCAGAGTTCGTGTGTGCCTGATCGCCTGCAAGAGTTCGGTACTACTGCACACTCACATACTTCTGTCAACCCCCACCACAGGGCATCTCACTCCCAGTAACACCGATAATGGGATCCAAATTCAGTCGAGGGCGATCGAGAGCAAACACTCTCACTGCGTTCACGGGCCCCTCCACACCGTTGCTCAAGCCTCCAGGTAGGTAGAGTGTCTATGGTAGGTAGCGTGTCCGAAGGTGGAGTGTCCATGGTAGGTGGAGTGTCTATGGTAGGTAGAGTGTCCGTAGGTGGAGTGTCCATGGTAGGTGGAGTGTCCATGGTAGGTAGAGTGTCCATAGTAGGTAGTGTGACCATGGTAGGCGGAGTGTCCATGGTAGGCAGAGTGTCCATGGTAGGTAGAGTGTCCATGGTAGGTGGAGTGTCCATGATAGGTAGAGTGTCCATGGTAGGTGGAGTGTCCATGGTAGGTGGAGTGTCCAAAGGACCATTCGCGTGATGGCGTAGGTGTGGTTTTAACACAGTCACTTTAGGGTTTAATGTTTCTGGGCATAGCCGTTGGCATAGATCCAAGCCAAGCTGTACGACAGCGCACGGCAGGCATTGCCTATCGCCAGCAGTTCTGAAGTACCGCACTTTATCGCTTACCGCTGACCGTACCATTCGCCAACACCATCAACCACTGCAGCCCATTGGGGATACCACTTCCTGCAGTTATTAATATCTCCGATCAGGTTACATGCGAACACATAGGCGTGACTAGTTCATAGTCCCACGTGAACCCCTGCGTACACAGAAACAGTAGTCTCACCCAATCACTCAACCTCTATGCAGGACCGGCCCCTTCCAAGGCCGGTAACACAACCAAGAGCAGTCCATCCTCGGCATCTCAGCCCCGCGGGGTGACCGTAACACCTCAGATATATCAGACGAATCCGACAAACCAGACTAAACCGACAACGTTGGCGCCTGCACCCTCTCTGGCACCTGGGGTCATTGGCAGTCGACGTAGGCCGGGTGCACTCTCCGACAGCATGCTCTCAAGCACCGCCGCGTTCGGACGCACACACACCTACACCCACCCACACACCAGCAGCTTTATCGAGGTCACTGCTAGCGAGACCCACACCCACCCACACACTAACAGCTTCGCCGAAGACGACGCTGGTGAGGTGGATAGTACTGGCGACAGCCTTGAAGCCCTGGAAGGGGACAGGGACCACTTCGGCGCAGCCAATGCTCACAAGTTCAAGTTCATGTTTGGCCGCGGCAGTAGGCGCAGTAGCAGTGCGTGTCACATCCCCGCAGTCACGCTGCGGAAGAACGGCTCGCTGACCCGCCCAACCGCATCGTCTAATCGAGAGCTGCGCACGCGTACAGAGATATATGAACCCATTCTCACGCGAGAGTATGTGTCGTCGCCAATACCAGCGAGTCCGACGACGCCGCTGCATGCACGCGCACGTGCGGATGCGCTGACGCTCACCGCCGCACGCGATAGCAAACGCCACGCAGCCGATGCGATGAAGCGCCACAGCGTGAGTTATGACAGGGTACAGTCGGAGGACAACTGTTTGGCACGGGGCGATGAGACCGACACAAGCGTACACTGCAGGAGAGACAAGGAAGAGAAGGCCAGCGCACACGTCAGAAGGGGTGGCAAGGCAGCAGATGACAGGCAAGACGAGACGGACCAGATACGAACGGACGGCAAACACCTGTCGGCGGGTGAGAGGGTGGACAACACGCACCTGCTGTCTACGGAGGAGCTGCAGCGGTTTGCCCAGAAACGGCGCAAGTCTGATCACGGGACGCGCCACACCCCCCTACACTCACCCAAGACCATTCACCTGCCCAAGCCACACTTTCATCTGCCGCACGTACTCTCACCGAGCCATGCACACAAGCACAAGAAGCACGAGCAGATGGCCCGACTGAGCCTCAGTACGGCCTCTCAGCCGTTGCAAGCGCCAGCAGACACCCCGGAGACCACCATGGCGACCAAGTCCCATTCCGAGCCCATCCACAGCACATTTGGACAGGACGAGCTCTCTACGGTGTGGTCGCTCAACGACTTGTCTGACGAGGGCTCCACCGACATCCTGTGTGAACGGGTGGGTTGGATGGTATAGCGTTGGGTGGTGTAGCGTTGGGTGTTGTGTGGCTTGGAGAGTGGTGTGGTTGCTTTGCTTGCTGCGTAGGATAGTCTGGTACTACCACCCGTACGCTGAGACACCTGCGCTAACTGGTATCCGTCGTTTTTATGTGGTCTAGGGTTCAGGGTTTTAGGCCTGGGCACTTCACCGCGCATTCACTCACTCTCCCTTTCTATTGCTGCTCTCCGTGCTATGGCTACCCTTGTTGTGCCTACCTACAGGTCCCATCCCTAGAGCTCAAGGACCGCAAAAAGAGCACGCACGCCCTTCCGCACCATCGCCATGTGCGCTGCGAAAGCAGCGACAAACACGCGAGCATCTCATGCGACGACATCTTATCACACGACTCGCCGACCGTTCCGTCGCCCCACCACTCGTGGTCAGCCAAGCAGTGGAGTGTCCCTACAGACCAGCTCAACGGCTACTCCTCCTGTAAGTGGCGCTCGAGGTGGGGATGTGTAGCTGTGTGCATTAGACTGTCTTGTGTATGAATGCGTCGGAGGCTTGGGACTGTTGTCATGTGCATGATATGTGTGCGTGCCTCTGCTTCTCACACGTGCTGTATGTCTGGTGGCACCCTTGACCATGCCTGTGCATTGGGTCGTATGAACTATTACGTGGGCTGTGGGTCAACGGTTAGACTAAACTTAAGCTTCACATCTCATGTACCAGCAGAACGTCATCTCCGCTTGTGTGTGTGTCATACACGCCAGTCACACAAAACGTTACGTTGAGTTACTGGACAGCTTGATCATTTGTCTGGTTACACAAGGCGTCTCACCTCACTGCCACCTTATCACTCGCTAACGTATTCTTCTCTGCAGCGCCAATGCTTGACGATGACAGTACATACCAAACACAGCTCACGAGTGCTGACAGCAACCACCTGACACACTCTGGCCCACGCATGCTCAGGTCAACATCGGCCTCAGAACTATTGGCCACGGAACGACGGAAACATAAAGACAAACACACACACACGAACACACACACATACACACGCAAACACACCTCAATGCACACGATCAAGCGAGTGCTCTCGAGTGGCAATGGGAGGTACGTCACCAGAAGGAGCGTGCACCCCATCGATGAAACACGCAGCTGTGAGGTGCTGGCAGGCATCAGGGATAACAATAGCACACACACACACGTACAATCACAGACCACTGCCACGCACAGCCCAGCTGAGGAACCAGTCCATCAGGTGCAACCCACTGCACCGAGTCCCCTACCTCCGTATATAGGACAAGACTCGAGGCAGGACAAACCACGCACCACATCACAGCAGGAGAACCTACTGCCACAGGGAGTGGTTAGTGATGAGAGGACTGGCCCAGGCGTATACCAAGAGGCAGTACAGGAGGACAGGGAGTGTACTGATCCACCGGTGGCACTGGACATGTGGGCCGGAGGGTTGGCGCGGAAGAAAGTTCGGAACAATATCCTCACTGTTCTCGTGCGATGGTGCGATGAGGAGGAGGTGTGTTATTATATTATCTGTACCACACGCACCGTAAACCTAAACCCTAAAACCCTAAGTCCTACTCACCACATGTCTACCACTCACTGTAAACAAATATATAACTCAACACATATCTACTACTACATCCACTGGAAATAGAGGATGTAATCCGCGTATGTTGTATTTTATGACTTGCATAGTATAGCAGTGTCATGCATGGTGCAAGTGGTTACCTCTTAGTGTCTACTGAAGAGTGTACTCGCCTGTATCGTGAATACCTTTCCCGTGAGTATCTACGCTCACATGCGCGCGTGATAGGTTAGTGAGCTAAGTCGATTGCTCACTACCATAAGCCCGAGCGTGCGAGTCTGGCTGATGTAGTTTTGTTCTCTCGTTAACTCTTTGGTACTGACTCTGTTGGTCTGTCTACTGCAGTACGGCAGCAACCGTCTGAACGACCCCAATGCGTTCAAACGCATTCTCGACTGCTATGTGGCCCATCTCGAGATGAAATCGCACAACGAGGAGAAGCACATGTTACACGATAGAGGTGTGTGTACATCGCCAGCTAAGGGAGTAAGAAGTTCTATGCATGCTCTGTGTTATTGAGGTTCCGTAGCAAGTGCAATAACTGGGGTGATGTGATCAACTGTGACCTTTACTGCACTCTCGTGAGGTGGACAGTACAAGTACTATATTTATAT
>NW_014039301.1:7076-18430 GCF_001186125.1 Sphaeroforma arctica JP610 | reverse complement strand
TGCACAATAGTTATCAAGTGGCAAAGGCTGCTACACTATTACGTGCATCATCGTTACGAAGCGCTAGCATTGTAAGGGGTGTGTACTTTAATGTCGCTGGTTGGTAAGTAACTCTAGCTCCGCACAACGAATGCTACAAAATCCGCTCTGAATAGATAGGTCGTCGGTTTATTGCAATACATAGAGACCCAGCCCTGGCAGGGTATCCACATATTTTGGTTGTTCAGGAGTATTCAAGTTGTACAAGCTTTGGTGAGAAAATTTTCTATGAAAAGACAACCCAAAAAAGTATACTAATTTCGGCGTTTCAGTATTTATTTGACAAGACTGGTCAGTTTCAGCATACATTACCAAGTTCGTTAATGATTTCTGAATAAGTTGTCCTGATTATCGATCGTTCATATTATCTCTCACTATATAGCATTCCTAATCCGGAACATGTTGCATCATTCATATACATCTGTCAATCCATGCGCTGTAGCTTCATCACTCTATACTGATGACATTCTGCTTGTGCCATTTACAGGGTAGGGCGTGCCGTGGTGACGGTGGCCATTGGATCAATCGTATTGGCCAATCAGTTCAACTGGAATCCCAACCACTCGGTTGTACCAGTCTGAACACGAATATACACAGCACAAATTCACCAATCAACACTGGGAAAGTTTGGTTCAGCTACAATTCACCAATTAACAATGGGGAAATTTGGTTCAGCTACGTACGTGCACGTCCATGAGAGCAATATCTATTGTGTGCACGAGTGAATTGTGTTATGTGGTGTGGGAGTGGCGTAGCGGTCGCAGACGATAACTGCGCTTCTTGCCTACCGTGCGGAGATCATGGGTGGACCATACCTCACGAGAGGGTACTCAGGCGAGAATATGCCACGCTGACGTCTCACTGCTTACACGAATGTCATACAGCTGCCTTTCCAATAGCAGGCTACAAGCACCCTGAGCTTACAAGCTGATCCTCGACGGGGTTCGTACCGAAATGACAATTTCTGTGGGCTCCAGTCAATAGACAAATACGGGTACTTTTCAAATACACGAGTGTACACTACACCTGCACCAGCGATTCTGGAGCGTTGGAACCTACCAGACTATAATCACCAGAGCTTTAGCGGCACTGTCTCTGTGCTGGAACGCGAACTTCACATCTACATTTACGAGTCCCCGGGTGTAACTATACACATCGTTCCCTGCGATTTGTATGCGATGTTCGTAGCGAAAGACAGTTCTGCCTAACAGGAGTGAAGCACGGCTCGGGTGTTGTCGATGGGTGGCGGCCGTCAAGCCCCACTCTAATGGCAGCCAGAAGGCAGACTCACTAGGGACCACAGGATCAGCGTGACAATCCCAGAATCCAATACTAAGAAGTCGATTGGATTATGAGGACGAAAAAGACAAAGCCAGGAAGTGCCGATAGACATACACTTGTGAACACCTGTGGAGAATCGGCTGTGAGTATTGGGCTGCTATCAGGCCTCTGGCCAAGTCGGTGTTCATGTAAGCCACTCTACCGTAGACACTTGAGTGCTATTGATTGCGCCTACCAATCGGAGAGCACCACTTGTAGGTACAGTATCTCGATGTCAAACAGGAAACTGCCCGCCTTCCGGGCAACCGCTACTCTGTCGAGGTCATTGGAAACACTCTCTGTGGCTTATATATGGATACGACCCTTTCAGTTAGGGGTGTAGCATTGCACACACCAGCGCCTGCGTTGGTCCTGAGCGGTAGATCCGGGTGACCACCGCAGGATTGCGACGAATCATATGCGTATATTTTGAAGAAGGATGTTAATTGTTCGCATCCCATGACTGAGATTTATTGGGTGCACTGAAGCCCAGCATCGCAACTGATGCTCATAATCATGTCTGCTACCACATCGTATAGATCGTGTGGTGTCCATAGTAGTGGACCAGGACAATACATAGACTGACTAACCAGGACTCTATATAAAATAACCTCATATGCCTCATGCTTCCAATAGGCTGGGGTCAAATCACACAAAATCGTATGCAGGGGCGTATAATGAGAAAATATGCAGGCTTGTGTAGTTTGTGTCAACTTTAACGAACCAGAGTGCTACAGCAATATATGTAGTATGGCTTAGTTTGTGTCAACTTTAACGAACCAGAGTGCTACAGCAATAGATGTAGTATGGCTTAGTTTGTGTCAACTTTAACGAACCAGAGTGTCACAGCAATATATAAACTATGGCTTAGTTTGTGTCAACTTTGATGAACTAGAGTGCCACAGCAATATATAAACTATGGCTTAGTTTGTGTCAACTTTGATGAACCAGAGTGCTACAGCAATATATTTACTATGGCTTGTACTTTATACGATATTGAAAGAGCCAGTTCTCTTTAGGGACGCACTGATAGGCCACAAGCTCCTACGTATTCGCCTTGTTGACCATTGCGACGTGTGTGCAGCTATGTGCACTACGGTGTCGTTTGTGCTTGTGGACAGTCGCGTATGGTTTTGGTACCCTTTGTCCTGATAGCTAACCATTTGGGTTTCAGATATTTCCGCACAGCTGAGAAGGTCACGATTTGAATTCTAGGTGCAGCTGCATGCTACGGCTACCAAACATGTGAGGGGGCGCCAACGGCACTCGCACACGTCACACCCAACATGTATGTTTATTTTAACTATGATCTAATGGACAACCCGCTTGCGTTGAGAAGAAGATCATCTATTGTCAACCAATACGGCTGTGGTGAGATAGTTTTATATCGCAACTGCCATACGAGGTCTCAGCATCGACTCGCCCACAGACACAGAAATGGAAACAATACACTTCACTGGGTACAGCAACACTACGGTGGTTCTCAGCCTACAGGGGGACTTGAGAGGGAGAGCTCGGTCCCTACAGATATACAGATATAGCTATAGCTCAGGACAGATACAGTTGCAACCAGTGTTTCCGCCCGCACAGGAAGTAGCAATTGGGCGGATGCCGTGCCGGTGGTCTAGGTGTGCGAGTACAGGCGAACCGCAGCCTGGCAGCTACATAGGAATGTCCCCACAGGACGTTGGAAACTCAGTGTTACAGTGACATGCGTGCGAATGGGGCAAGCAGTGGGTTTGGATCAATTCTGAAGTCAAGCTTAGTGAAGCAGGCGGCCTCCATGTAATACCACCGATTGTGAACAGGTCCCTGGTACGCAACCCAAACACGAGTCCCTATTCTGTGGTCTACGCAAGTAGAGTCTCACTTGGTGTGCTAGCACAGTTCAGACGGTACAATTCTCAAGTACATCCACAGTGTGCGGGGTTATTTAATTCCATCTTTAGGTTAAATGGGTCGTCTCGTCTAAGTTTGTTCAATCCTGTCCGTTGCCGTATCGCCCGTTCGCTCATTCTTAGCCCCTATTGGATGCGACTACTCATGCTTTACCACGGTCGGTGTTGTGGGGATGGTTTTCTCATACATCGCTCCCAACCTTTGTGCACAGTAGAGCCACACCACCGTGAACCCGAACGACACCATCGAGCCCTGAACAGAGAACGGACCAGTATATTGTGGTACGTACGGTGGGAAAACGTTAATTAGTATTCGCATGCGACGGGGTCAGCGCATTGTGGATCACACGGTTGGTATAGATAAAGTAGTATGGGCATACAAAGCATGGTATGCGGTTGTAGATACAAAGCATGGTATTCTGCTTTGATTGGTGTACATGACTGAATGGATTTCCCTTCGCTTGAGAGACAGAGGTAACGGAATCTTCTACAACCGCTCACAGGCAGGCTGGCACGTACGTCCAGCATAAAGTACGAGGACAGATATTATCTCTAAAATACGTTTATTGGCGATTGACACTACACTGAGAAGTAAAAATGCAGTAAACACAGAACAACACATAAAGGTATAAATGTACTAATAGTATAAATAATGTATATATATATATATATATATAGCATGTATACATATACATATACATATACATACATACATACACACACACACAAACACACACACACACACATATATATATATTTATATTTATATATGTATATACATACATACATACATCATACATACATATACATATATACATACATACTTGACGAAATCTACGAGGTTATATGCATACAATCACACCTGAGTCATCAGCGCATCGATATTATGACGGAAGGCATTGTTAACCATCGATCCGCCAGCCTTGGCCCCTCTAGTACCGAACATTTCGATCCAGCTCTTTGCTTTAAATCGGGTGTCCTGTAAATAGTTCGGAATATTGTGGAGTAGGATTGGCATTTATAGCTTGCCGCTGTAGTGTGAAAAGGGTGCAGTTGACGAACGAGGCGGCCTAAGTGTGAGCAATGGTCCGCAGCAAAAAAAGGTTCAAATTATAACCCAAAAGGATGTACAAGGCAACCTGAAAGAATATACAAAGTAACCTAAAAGGATTTACAAAGTAACCTAAAAGGAATAAAAGGTGAACGAATAGTCGACTCTGTGGGGACTTGCAATCGGCAGAACCGGTACCTTACAAGGTGGCCGATATGAAGCAAGGAGGGATGGCTAACGTACTAACCTATCCTAGATAAGCAAGTTTACACCTACGTCCATCTAGTTCCATGCCGTGTCTCGCTGGTAGTAGGGAACGCCAGGGCTGGTAGTAGAAGACACCATACCCGTATAGGATATGTGTAGCAAACAGTATTTGTATACAATATGCGAGGTGCACAATACGTGTTAGCTGGCATACACTACAGGTACACATGAGTGGTCGAATCCGAACCTTCGCATGTGCCGCACATGCTCGGATGGTTCCTTTTTGTTTACCTTGGTTTGGCCACTTACCATGTCACATCTCCGTAGGGGATAGCTAGCGCTCAACCCGTTAGCAGGGTGAACGCAAACGCAACACAGGGGCATATGCACGCAATGTACCTATCAATTCGCCCAGAAGGGCTTTCAATGTAGGCACCACACACATACCGTTGAGGTGTGTGTATAGGTGACCTCTATACACGGCTTGTTCAAGGAGTAGCCAAGAGCCTTCACAGCAACGATCCTGCAAGGGAAACAACGACAGCCATGAGAAAGCCAATACAACACAGTACGTCCATCCAGCTGTGCGAAAACTGTACATTTATTACGGGAACTTTACATAGCAGTGTATATGCCAGACATAAACAAGGTCATGCACGGTCACGTACAAATGGAGTCTGACTGAGTAGCCATGGGTGGGTGTCCGCAGACCATATAACAGTAGTCACTGAGCTGAAATGGCGTTTACCTTGGACGTTACACTCGGTGTGTGCAATAATACTAACTTAATAGAAACACAAGGCACACACAAACAAAGTCAATAAACCGGGGTGGAGACAGTGGAAAAACAGTTATTCAAGTTCCGCATGGGCACATACCCAGAGAACGCCATCCACACTGAAGGGTAGACATAAACAGCGGAGATAAGACCAAGAATCAACGACGGTATGCTCACCAGGCATGTTAGAAGGCCCAGTCGCCTAAGGGTCAAAAATGAAGCATACACACAGTGAGTGGGAAATCCTACGGAACTAAAGTATGCTCACCAGGCATGTTAGAAGGCCCAGTGGCCTGAGGGTAAAAAAAGGAAGCATACACACAGTGAGTGGGAAACCCTACGGAACTAAAGTATGCTCACCAGGCATGTTAGAAGGCCTAGTGGCCTGAGGGTCAAAAATGAAGCATAGACACAGTGAGTGGGAAGCCCTACAGAACTAAACCCTGTGGATTTGGAGTATCCGCCACATGACTACCAACTCACTGAAATATTGCTGATGACTAGTATCAGGAATATATAGAAATCAGACTTGCACCAGAAACTCAGGAACCGTAAGACAAGCACGGGTATCGAGACTTGGTGCACAATGGGGAGACGTGCACGGTACATACTCTAGTAAGAACTTTGTACATACTCTAGTTAGAAATTTGTACATACTCTAGTTAGAACTTGGTACCTACTCTAGTAAGAACTTTGTTCTTACTCTAGTTAGAACTCGGTACTTACTCTAGTAAGAACTTTGTACATACTCTAGTTAGAACTTGGTACTTACTCTAGTAAGAACATTGAACATACTCTAGTTAGAACTAGTTAGAACTTTGTACTTACTCTTAGTTAGAACTTGGTACTTACTCTAGTAAGAACTTTGTACATACTCCAGTAAGAACTTGGTACTTACTCTAGTAAGAACTTTGTACATACTCTAGTTAGAACTTTGTACTTACTCTAGTAAGAACTTTGTACATACTCTAGTTAGAACTTGGTACTTACTCTAGTAAGAACTTTGTACATACTCTAGTTAGAACTTGGAACTTACTCTAGTAAGAACTTTGTACATACTCTAGTTAGAACTTTGTATTTACTCCAGTAAGAACTTTGTACTTACTCTAGTAAGAACTTTATACTTACTCTAGTAAGAACTTTGTGCTTACTCTAGTAAGAACTTTGTACTTACTCTAGTTAGAACTTGGTACTTACTCTAGTAAGAACCTTGTACTTACTCTAGTAAGAACTTGGTACCCAGGATGGCAAAGATCAGTGACACGGTGTTGGACGCTATGCCGAATGTACCCATGAACGCCTTGAACTCCTCTTTGGTCTCGAATTGCTCTGTGTTTGGTAGGTAAGTTGGGCAGCGATAAGCAGTGTTCGACAATCTGGATTATGGAATGGGGTTCCGGATATGAACTGCTGTCAGTCAGATATACTACCTACTAGCAGCAAAATTGGGTGGTAGTGTACTTTACTTGTATCTGTGGTAGTGTAGTTGTATCTGTGGCAGTGTAGTTGTATCTGTGGTTGTGTAGTTGTATCTGTGGTAGTGTAGTTGTATCTGTGGTAGTGTAGTTGTATCTGTGCTAGTGTAGTTGTATCTGTGGTAATGTAGTTGTATCTGTGGTAATGTAGTTGTATCTGTGGTAGTGTAGTTGTATCTGTGGCAGTGTACTTGTATCTGTGGTAGTGTACTTGTATCTGTGGTAGTGCACTTGTATCTGTGGTAGTGTTCTTGTATCTGTGGTTGTGCAGTTGTATGTATATCATTGCCTTGTAAAGAACTATGTGCAGCTCACCAACCACAAGCGCAAGGTGTATAGGAAGTTTGACAGATAGTGGACAGACCGAAGTGCACCGGTATCTGAAAGCGGGACACCCGGGTACCCGCGATACATCCGAGTTCCACGACCAGAGTATACGTCGATGTTACCGAGCACACAGACGAAACATCATACTAATGAGTTTTAAGGCTAACTCTACTATGGATCCCTAAGACTGCCATGAATGCTCTATCGTTGCGCGTGTACACCGTTTAGAACGCTTTGGTCAGTTACGTCCTTCCCTATTAAACACACATACACAAACGGACAGGCACGATTCATACATATACATATACATGCCCTAAGACAACCACGAATGCTCTATCTACAACGCTTTGGTCAGTTACAACCTTCCCTATTAAACATACATACACAAACGGACAGGCACGATTCATACATATACATATACATGCCCTGAGACAACCACGAATGTTCTATCTACAACGCTTTGGTCGGTTATCACCTTCTCCATTTAACATATATACACATACAGACAGGTACGATACATACATATACATTTACACGTCCTAAGACAGCCACGAATGCTCTATCTAGAACGCTTTGGTCAGTTATAACCTTCTCCATTCAACATATATACACATACAGACAGGCACGATACATACATACACATACACAAATACATATACATATACATATGCACGATACATACATACACATATACATATACATATACATATGCACGATACATACATATACATATACATATATATGTGCAAGGGCGCCGTTATCCGGCAGTGCTGGGCGTCGCAGGCCATGCGATTCGCGGACTTACCATTGGCCAGGACTTTCATCTGGAAATCCATGATGGTGAAGATCACCTCGGTGAAGGTAGAGACCACCGTAATCGCCATGACGTATCTGTGCGTACAGGACAGGTGTGTTGCGTGGCTATTAATAAACGGATGTGTTTTTACTTTGCATGGTGTACTGAGACGAGATACAGACGGTATGATGTACCTTATGTACCAGTCGGCGTGGAACGTCTGTCTTCCGATTATAGCGTGCTGTATATGTGCACATATACACAAATCCACATATATCTGTATACATATAATATCCTTGGTAGCGGTATGTAGCGGCACTGTCAGGCATATGTACATACTTATAGGCATACACGTGAGCGAACGATCGGACGCGCACTTGCACCTATGAGAACTCCCATAAACACATACACATGTGACTGAAACTTACTCCTAGCCCCGAACAAGGCCCTGGACAAATCCGTCCAGGTGTATCTACTAGAGGCGCACACGGGTATAGTCACAGATACCGAATACGTTAATAAAAAACAACGTGGCACGTAAAACCATGGGCGGACACAGAACATCGCATAGACCATACGGGTTTGAACGAGTGGGTGTCTAAAGAATGTGCACCAAGCTACATATATTCAAAACGTATACCAAGCGCAGCCACACCACCACCCAAAAGTATATATATACCCAGTGATATATACTTCTGCACACACGAGCATGTGGTCGTGTATGATCATCAACCAACAAGCAGTCGCCAGCGGACCAACTGGTTGCACTAAGTAATTTGCCTATTGCAGCTTACACACACCGGTACAAGATCCTCCGTAGCTGGGACTGGCTGAGCGCACGCTCATGTACAAGTGCACTATACAACAATGGGTATTCACAGACCAATCTGTATAGGGCTACGGTTCAGCCGTACACCCCACTACTGGCACACCCGGCGCACCGGCAAACCGTTCACAGTACTATACGAAAGGGCATACAACACACACTCGGAGTTCGTACGCGTACGTTTCCAGACCCTGACGAGCGTTGGCATGCAACAATACAATACACACCACAATAGCCAAGACCATTGACACTCAACCGGCAGTTGGGTTGCCACTTGAGGTAGGTATGCTGGGAACATGTGATATCACTGATGAGATACTAGAGATAGGCGGTTGATGGACTATACAGTTGCAGACCAACAACACAACAGCGGAGGCCCATGTAGCGTATGCCGCAGCACTTGTATTGGCGTGCGTGCACTTTAGGTGAGACAAAAGATAGTTTTGAGACAAGTGACGAGAGGAATGCCATCACAAGGCAGTTGCCGTGACAAATATGAACGCATTCATTAACACACACATGTATGTGTGCCCACTTATACATACACGCATTATACAAGTATGTATATATGAACGCACTCATTAACACACACATGTATGTGTGCCCACATATACATACACGCATTATACAAGTATGTACATATGAACGCACTCATTAACACACACATGCATGTGTGCGCCCATATACACATACAAGCATGTATACAAATACGTATTTCGACGTATACAAGCACAACACCACATGCCGCTTTCCCGTAACTCACTCACCTGTCCGTTGCGATCAGTCGCAGTCCTTCGAATAGCCCAGTGGCCTCTTTTTTGTCACCGCTCTTTGGTTCGCGAATCTCCTCTGTCATATGTCACGCACAACACACCCACCCACACACACACAGTGTTTAGTTTCGTACCATACAAGCAAGCAATAGTCGCTGTACCATGCAAGCAAGGAATTATCGCTGCTACAGTGGTGAGTACAACTAGCGGCCTGGCGATAGTCCTGAGTGTGGTTGCTAATAGAGGTGCCAGAGTCACGAGGATATAGGCCGTCAAACTGGACGTGTCAGATTAATCTACAAGTACACAGAGTTTCGACCACCGCTTGGCTATAGCACATGTGCAAAACCATGACAGCCCTACGGAATATTCGGGTTTAGGGTTTAATTTAACCAACAGTTCACATCAGCATAAGCTCATCGAACACTGTGTGTACCACACACAACCCAACGTAACACTAGTCCACATAGTCTCAATGCATTTCGCAGTCACAGTATACGTGATTGAGGGCAACAATCGAGCCAGATAGATGCCCCGAGCAACATTGCAAATACAAGGTACACACACATAGCAGGACGCCGGCAACTGAACAAGACACCAACAGCTGAATACAGTTGGTGGTTGTATACAGTGGAGGAGTGATGTCCCTGCCAATTGCGTTGGACCTAAGCCCAACCCGACTGACACACCTTTAGCGTCGACATGTCCGAGCAGAGCGAAGTAGACGAGCACGGCATTAGCAACCACACTCAGGCCTTGTATGTAGAACCTGTATATGCAGTTGAATGCATGCGTGGAGAAATGGGTACTTAAGTATAACATTGGTGGGGCATAGATCAATACGATATCATATAACCGAAATGCAATTCAGCTACGCACGTGTGAGCTACAGGCAGCAGAGAATTAATCAATTGGTTTGGGTGGCGCCTCTCACTATGGAATGGAACCTAATTGGCCGTAGTGATTAACCCCCCCCCCCGGAATATTTTGTGTGAAAAGTGCACCAATCGAAACAGTTCTCATCATAGGAACAAAACTAGATGCGTGTGTTTATGACGCACACGGCTTGGAAATCAACAACCAACAACCTCGATGGCTTCAGGTATATGGAGCCGAGGCATTGGCTACAGTACTAGAACATAGAAGACCAACACCTCATTGCAAACTCAGTATCTCCTAGGCCACAAACCGAGACACCTGCCGATAAAGCAGCAGCAACATGCACGCCGAGCGCAATAGGATACACAGGCATGGAGTTGAAGATAACACACCCCGAACCACAAGAGCATACATAAATTCGTCAAACGACATGTACCACTAATATTCACATACATATAAACGGGATGCAACCAGGGAATCGCGTATGAGGCTACAGCTTGTACACCTCAATTTCGAGTGACAAAAACGGATTGAAATAACTGACACACACTAAATCACAAGGATACGCATATATTCTCTCAAACGATACCTATCACAAACATTCACACACATAAACGGGATGCAACCAGAGAATGCAAGTATGGCGCTGTAACCTGCGCACCTCCATTACGAGTGAAATAAAAAACCCGGTTTTAATAACTCACGAGTAGCGGCACTTCATTGCACAGGTCCATGTGGAGATATAAAGAAACAACACAAACCACATACTGATTGGAGAAGGACACATTCTTCGTCTCCACAGCGATGAGCGAACCGAGAATAGCCCCCACCTGCATGGAGATGTTCAGGTTGCGCAGAACTCGCACCATGTTCTCACTTTTGTTAGTGCGGTTCACTGTGGCGATGGCCGTCTGTGTGGGATACAGCGGCGAAGACTGAGAAAGTCTGTACCGGGCGGCACAGAAGAAGAATGTGGGGCTCTGAG
>NW_014039301.1:0-5683 GCF_001186125.1 Sphaeroforma arctica JP610 | reverse complement strand
AAATATATAACAGTATAATTATATAAAATCAATGTTTTTCACAAGCACCGACGTGCAATTTCATGGATATACATCAGCGTGCGTCTCGCTTCAGTTGCTCACCTTAGCTGTTGGCTCGTACTCCAATCCGACAACAGATATGAATACAGCTTCTTTCATAGGTCTAATTGTCCAATATCCTACCATCGTGGATAACGATGCACACAGTAAAAGAATATAGCGAAAAATTTCTTCTGCTGGTATGGTCCCCCAGAGCAACCCATGGCCGCCACTCTTGCTAATTTCGATCAAAGGTTCCATACGTCTTGGAGAGACATTATTCACTTCAGTTTGAAGTAGATCATTGTTCGGAGTATCATCCCGTACAATGCTGGAACGTTTCTGCGTCGATTTTCTCATATTCAGCTTTCAATGTACCTCACCACCAACCGTGAATGAACTCGAATGCTACTAGCTATGTTTGTTTGAAAATAATTAATAAATACTAAAGAGATTCTGAATGTTGTCATTGTTGTGTCCATTTTTTTCAGCTCTGCTTGTCTTTTCTAAAATAAAAACATCTACACGCCAAAAGTATCTATGGCAAATTGCCTTCTTAAAATTGACCGATTAATTTTCGTGATATTTTTTAGGAGGCTATGAATAATAGATTATAGCGGATAGCCTTCTGTTTGATTTAGATGACTATGTGAAGGGCTTAAATTTGATTATTTATGCGAGTGCAGTGTCAGTACACTCGCATTCAGTGAACGCCGAACAGCCCGAACCGCGTATTGACTATGCAGTAGATTGATATACATTCGGATCGCGAACACATATCAAAAATTTACAGATACCTGACGCGGTAAAGGCGCAGTGTACAGTCGGGGGGGAAAAGGCGAGGTTCACAGATATCTTTTCTACCTATTTTATTACGGAATTCAAAGACCAAAAAGTAATCTTCATGTTTTGGCAGGCAATGCACTGTGCAATACAATTTGTCGTTTATTGGTATCGAATCGAAAAGCATTCTTTTCCTGTGGTATTTATAGTTTGGGGTTGGGTTATTATCAAACCCGTAACTTTTGCAAGACTAATTACAGGCAGTGCCGACATGGTATTCTATGTCTGTCGTAGACTAAAAGATTTAATATCCGTTTTTAGCCGGGATGTAAAAGATTGCAATTTTGAAAGTATTGCCGCCGTTAGGTGTGACTATCATGACTTTCTTCAAAGCACATAACCGCTTTCAACACATAAACATGTCAAGCTGATTCGGCATTCAGAGGCTTAGCAAAGATATGACACATTGCGCTTTCTAATACGCTAAATATATTACACCGTTATTCATTTAGAAGGTGACAAATCAACTGACAATAGTGTCGGTATTCACATATTTGGAAGACACAGTTGTGGCTGATTTTTGGTCAGCAAGAATTTTTAGATCAAGTCTCAACTATAATATAACCCCCCCCCCCCACTAATAATAAAATGTAGCAGTTGCACTCTCAGTTCCCCCCCCAAATATGATGAAATGTAACAGCTGCACTCTCAGGCTCTGTCTCTCACTCACTCACTACCAAGCCTTGTTATGTTATTGTTGTACATACAGAATAAACGTTCTACGTTTAACGCTAACGTAATATTTCCTACAAGGTAAAGTTTAAACTGTATATATGTAACGCATACCCGGCTGACAACAATCAGATACATGTGACCAACAGACGAAAACGTTAGCCAGCAGGGTTCTCAGAATTGAGCCGGCCAGGGCCCAAAGATTTCTGATTTGCCAATTTCCACCAGTAAGCAGTCATACTCTTGCTCGAGTCATTAAAGTCATGACTCATGATTTAAGTCACAAGTGTCAAGCTGGTCAACAAAGATATAGTGACTAATAGTCTCTCTCGCTGTCTATTGATGAGAGACTTGAGAGTAGTTCTCCCATTCTCTCCACTAGCTACTAAAGATAGTAGAGTAGTCAGTAGAAAATACTACTAGTAGTAGAGTGTAGACTACTCTAGTAGTAATTTTTAGTAGAGAGTGATGTCATAAAACGTCGAGAGAAGAGCGCTCACATTAATAATCTGACAACAAAATGAAAAAAGGCGCACACTTCACACAGGGGCTGACAAGTGAAAACGTATACACATACAGTATACAGTTTACACACACGCGCGCGGAAGAGCGAGCGAGAGAGAAAGGGCTGGCTGAAAAGGGAGAGAGACGTTAGACGACTACGAGAAACGAGTGACGATTTGACAAGTTGACTCAAGTCCTGGACTCCTGGGTTCTCTAGACTTCTGAAGTCCTGATGTAATAAATTTTGACAAATAAATTCAACATTTGGATTGTCGAGAGAGAGTATGTATGGCGTACGCTATATACTATTCTCTCTCTCTCTCGGCTGCTCTCTCCATAGAGCTATGGCTAGAAAGAGTGAGAGGGATAAGACAAACTCTCGTATCTCTCTCTCTCTCTCTCTCTCTCTCTTTCTCTCACACACAAACAAGCACACATAGACTCTCTCGGAAAGAGATTGTTCAGAGGGAGACTCTCTCTCTCTCTCTCTCCCTCTCTCGAGTGTGTGTATTTGTTTGTACTTTATATTTAGTATACACTATACTGTACTAACTCTACAAAGTCTACGACTGATGGCCTAAGGGCTGGTAGCCTGGGCACTCAGGTTACCGACTCACTGCCAATGGTGGCTGGCGCAGCAAACCAGTGGTGTGACTGGTGACTGGTGACAACAGTGGTCAGTGATGGTGCTGGCGTGCTGGTGGCAGACACCCAGACAGGCAGCGTGCTGCGTTCAAAGGTGCTGATTCTGAATGCTGAAGGCTCATACTCTGAGAGTACTCAATAAAAATAGATAATTTGGAGGCATTTACTCTTACTACTCGCTCCATCAGAAATAAACAAATCATGAAATGAAAGGGTTGTGCAATTACAATGTACACTCTTGTATTTTTTTTAGGGTTTTTTTTCTCTAATCACTGATCACTGTGATCAGAAACATATGTACCTGCTACTCACTACTCTGGGTAGTACACATATTCATTATTCGCATAGGGTTCAGAACTCCATTAGGCAGCAAGTCTCCACTCTCCCCACTCCCCAGTGAGTCCTGTCTCCACTCTCCAAGAGTCCAGGTATGTACAGAAGTATGAGTCTATGACTCATCAGAACTGAGAAATTGAGAGAAGTCAAAACTCAAATACTGCTGCTTCAGAAGACTGTCTATTAATAAAAGAAAGATGAAGAAATGTTTTATATAAATAATTAAAGGAGCAAAAAACAAAAGAAAGAAATAAAAGGACGTATCATATGTAGATTCGTTTTTGTACATACTGCCTTGTGCAAAGTGCAAACTTCTCGGAGGACGGAGAGTCGGAGAGTCGGAGTATTTAAATACTAAATATGTACCGTACATATTTACCATCGATCCTGCCCTTGATGTTTGATAAATACTGTCAGTGTCAGACTGTCAGACTCACAGTCTGTACTCTGTCATCACTATTCGACAATACAATCAATTTGACATTTGGTAGTTAAATAGCAAAAATGAATACATCATCAATCAGCTGCGGTTAATCTATGGTCGCAATTAGGAATATTTTTGCCGCAGAGTATAACTTCAACAAGTTTGTCGGTAAATAAAATATTACTTAAAAAAAATAAAATGCGAGAACGAAAAAAAAAGACCCTCATTATAAAGAGTTGAAGATCAGGGCATTCAGGCCCAGGCCCAAGGGTGAAACGGCAGGCGCCAACTCCCTGCCAACTTTGCAGTAAAGTAGTTAACTACACAGCTTTCCATAAATACGTTTTGCATTGTATCGTATAAACGTTGATATCCGGATGGCCCAATACTCGTAGATTCGGGTGCATGTTCGGAGCTCTAAGGTTCAAAGCTATCTGAATATTTTTTCGCAGGGGTCCGCTAGATTCGGAAAAAGGCCATTTATTTTTAATCCTTTGACATGTAAATATACTTTAAAACTATATGCATCGTACGAAAGAGCGTTTCCGATAAACTGAGTAAAAAGAAACGGATTGAGGTGAAGACCGCGCGTTGGTAGAATAACTCCGATTGGCCCGGGTCCGTGCGTTGCCAAAAATGGTGATTTGCCTATTTTTATCATTCTGATACAAAATATTTTCAAAATGCAGAGCTGCACTTCCCGTCTTCCCAGGAGTGCAGCACACGCCACTATGTCAAATGGGGGTATAATACGTCCTACGAACGCACAATTTAGTAGCATACACTATCACATTAGACATACAAAAAGTACAGAGACACTATGAAGCTAATCATCGAACCGGATGCAGAGCATGTTGCTACCTATGCCGCTGACTATATCAAGAAGCGCATCAATGCATACGGCGCCGGGCCCGACAACTACTTCGTGCTAGGTCTGCCCACTGGAGGTACACCGGTCAAGACTTATAAAAAGCTGATTGAGTTTGTGAAAGCCGGCGAGCTTTCCTTTAAGTATGTGAAAACCTTCAATATGGATGAGTATGTGGGTCTTCCCGAGGACCACCCTCAGTCGTACCACACGTTTATGTTCGACAACTTTTTCAAGCACATCGACATCAACCCTGCTAACACACACCTGCTGGATGGCAACGCCAAAGACCTCACAGCCGAATGTGCGGCGTACGAGGAAAGGATTCTAGTGGAAGGTGGTATCGAGCTATTCCTGGGCGGTATGGGAAACGATGGTCACGTAGCGTTCAATGAGCCCTGCAGCTCCTTGGCCTCACGCACGCGTATCAAGACACTCACCTCGGACACCATTGTCACAAACTCACGTTTCTTCAATAACGATGTCTCAAAAGTGCCCAAGATGTCCCTGACTGTGGGTGTGGGAACCGTATTCGATGCTCGGGATGTACTACTGTTGGTGACTGGGGAAAGCAAAGCCCTGGCGCTGCACCATTGTGTCGAGAAAGGATCCTCCCACATGTGGACAGCTTCTGTGTTCCAACACCACGTGAACAGTACGATTGTGTGCGACGAGGATGCCACTATGGAGTTGAAGGTTAAGACTGTAAAGTATTTCAAGGATACGAGGGAAATCATCGAGAAGAACTTCCCAGGTGGTCAGTAAATAGATTTCTGCCGGGGTAGTCGTCGTCGACTGTCATCGGGTCTCGACTATATCTTGACCTAGCTGCTGATAGGAAAGAGGCATTCGGGATTTGCAAAACGTACTTATAATTTGGTAAACGACAAGCATTCATTTACATCAATAAATATATTAATTGAACAAAACTAAAAACTTGCCCAGAGAAAATGCATTGGGCTGCTATGTAACACGTATCGAAACAAAGCAAACTCAAAGCTGATAGAAAATTCCTGCTCCATCAAAAAGTAAGTATTGTATGCACACGTACACTTCTTTATCGAACTTAATATCGAAGTCCCGCATACCGTTTCTTTTGATAAAGCATTAACTTCCTGCTTAAACTCCTCCGACTTAAACTACGTCACTCGCCGATATATATAAATATATAGATAGATATATATATATATATATAAATCTATATATATATATATTCACAGAAACCGTAAAAATCATGCGTATAAATTTATACCTGGAATTGAATTTGCAAATGCATGCGTTACACACGAATATGTATATATATATATAATAGTAGTAATTATAATATATATATAACTATATAGCAATATAAC
>NW_014039302.1:10335-18445 GCF_001186125.1 Sphaeroforma arctica JP610 | reverse complement strand
ACATCCTTCATTACTACATCACATCCTTCATTACTACATCACATCCTTCACCACTACATCACATCCTTCACTACTGTATGCTCACGACCCTATCCACATCGACCTATTCTCTCACTACCACGATAATCCCTAAAAGTGTCTTCTCATAATCGATTACAGACTCGTACACGCTGCTGGTATCCCCGCGCATGGTGTGTCTGGTCCTATCCTTTCTGCAAGAAATAGGACTGGTGTCCCTGTGCCAAGCCCTGGACGCAGACCCGGTGCCTATTGTGGTGACATCGGCCTTGTCGCACGTGGTGTGGGTGTTCCACACGCACACGTTCTCCAATACTATCGAGTCAGCGCTCGTTACGCTGGCCATCTGGTTAGTTGTACGGTGCAGGTTAAAGGTGTGTGTGTGTGAAGTATATATATACATATGTGTGTATGTGATATATATTTATATATATATATATGTATGTATATATATATATATATATATGTGTGTGTGTGTGTGTGTGTGTGTGTGTGTGTGTGTGTGAGTATAAAGTATGTGTGTGAGTGGTGCGTATAGGCGCGAGTGTGTGTGCCCGCTATCGCATGTGATGTGAGTTTGTCACACGCACACGTTTTTTCAGTACAATATAGTCTTTACAATATAAGTCACGCCTGCACTCCACCTCGTGACCCATTGCTAGCTGTAGGTGTGTAGGTGTAGTTGTTCCCTATTTTGTGTATACTTGGGCGTCTCCTTATTCTCCATCACTTGTCTGCCTACGTGCCTTTGCGTTGCTGAGTCACAGTCGTATGTGCCACTATCTAACGTAGGCATGTGTTGCGCGCGTTGGAAGTGGCGGGAATGGTACCGGTTTAGGATCAGTGCGTATACCGGGATCATGAGCTGTATAGGTATACACTCACTTACGCAGAGTCTTAGTCTATAACGGGCTGTCACACCTGCTGAGCTATTGGTTAATACTGTCCCACTGAGATATACCAGAGTTTTGACTTTCGGGTTTAGGGTTTCGGTACGTGTTCAGACACACGATCATCTCACCGTACAGACGGGTGTGGTCTGCTCCGCACTTTCATACTTGCAGATTGAGAATATGTACAGTCTGTTCATAAACACGTATAACGTTTGCACACGCAAACACGTATGGTACACAAGCGTGTTCTTAGTTTAATTATACATGTATCCCTATTCTGAGTGTGAGTATACGTACATTTCCACTCACAAACACGTAGATTGTATGCGTTCACACCTACTTTGCTGCAACGCACTCTGCGTGTAGGTATCCGTACGTTCTGTCCACGCATACGATACTGTGTGCACGCACACACCCATGGCATTCACGGACGTCCCATCAACGTATACGAATTGGTTACACACGACCATGCACACGTGCAAGACACTCAGATCTACATGCGCTTACAATACATCTACAGGCACACAGCAAGCCGCCGGAGAGCACTCTGGGTGCTGATATGATGCTAGGTGTGACTATTGGTGTGGGTATCTTCACACGGTTTACGTTTGCCGTGTTTACGTTACCGCCGGCAGTCGCGTGGCTGTACATCAATATTAACGCGTACAGGCGCACAGGTACGGATGCATATGATGGTGGGTGGGGGTGGGGTGTCCTGGTTTGTACACCTCACTCTATCGCCGTTGCCGGTGTAATTGATCACATCTCCATGTTCCAACTCGAGTTCGTGGGCCATTCGATGTCTTCACACACCGTTGTCTTGAGTCTCCCATTCCGACCTCTGACACAACCGATCCCACAATCCCCGGTGTAGTCTATATCAAGCCTCTCCGTAACATACTACTGGAGTGGTGATATTTTTACAATAGGAGTGTCCGATACCAATCCATCGACTATGTCCACTCACACACTTGCACACGTGTTTACCACTTCTCCCTTGCACATGTGTTTGCGTTTACGTGTACTTCTTCTGCCTCGCTCACAGGCTATTCTGTGCCAAGTGCAGTCCTTCGCACCACCGCGTGTGGACTGGCGCGGGTGCTGCTGCCGTTTGTGCTGGTCAGTGCCTTGTTCACAGGTATGTCCAACGCAAACACAACACGTACGCACACGCATCCACGTTGATACGCATAGTCGTCAACCAGATGCCGCGCCTCATTGTCATTGGTATCTTTTGGGGTTTTAGGGTTCTAGGGTTTTCCTAAATCGGTACTTTGGTCTACGGATGTGGATGTATGCAATGCACGTGGTGTGTATATATGGCATACTCCCAATGGGGTCGCTCTACCGCACTCATTCACTGAACACGTTGAACACGTGCACGCTAACATGTCTAGTGTGCTTTATACCCGTCCCACACTCAGCTCACACGTCACTGTCTTCTCGTCACTCTTCACAGCCATAGACACAGCATACTACCTCGGGCCCTTCCGCCTGACAGAGGTTGCCGTGGCACTCAACCACTACCTACACATCCCCACCGTCGACTCTGTGCAGCACACGGTCAGAGGGCACGTGCACGCTACGGTTGCGTACTCCGTGCGTGCTTGGGTACTGCCTGTGGTCATATGGCTGGGGGAATGCCTGGAGAGTGCGGGTGTGGGCCGCGTGGGCGCAAGTGTGGAGGAGATGGTAGGTTTAATGTGGATGTATTATCTGATGGTAGTAAGTGATGATCCAATGTAGGTATAAGGCAAGTGTGGAGGGTATGGTAGGTTTAATGTGGATGTATTATCTGATGGTAGTAAGTGATGATTCAATGTAGGTATAAGGCAAGTGTGGAGGATATGGTAGGTTTAATGTGGATGTATCATCTGAGGCTAGTAAGCGATGATTCAATAAAGGTATAAGGCAAGTGTGGAGGATATGGTAGGTTTAATGTGGATGTATTATCTGGTGGTGGTAAGTGATGATTCAATGTAGGTATAAGGCAAGTGTGGAGGATATGGTAGGTTTAATGTGTATGTATTATCTAATGCTAGTAAGTGATGATTCCATGTAGGTATAAGGCAAGTGTGGAGGATATGGTAGGTTTAATGTGTATGTACTATACTATCTGGTGCTTGTAAGTGATGTTTCAATGTAGGTATAAGTAAGGGAGTGTTCAGCCTTCTGTGTACTCACAAGCACACACTCGCCCCGTCCCGCCCCCCACACCCCAGGACATGAGCGCCTTCGCAGGCGTGTGGCAATGGATTGTACTAACCCCCCTCAACGGCCTCAGCTACAACCTCGACACCGCTAATCTAGCAACTCACGGCCTACACTCCCGGGCTACACACCTGGTCACCAACATGCCCATGCTGTACGGACCTTTAGCACTCACGCTGCTGTATGTGACTGTACGCGCACTCAGTGTGTGTGCGTTGAGTGTGCGGGTGGGGCGGCGAGAGGGGTCAAGAGCGTGGCAACGGCTGGCGGTGACGGTACTACCGCCGGCCGTACACTTGGAGAAGCGGCCGCTTGTGCTGCAACACCCAGGGTATGTGGATAGTACACGTGGATTAACGTATTGGGATGTGGAATGTATGTTTGTGTATCTGTGATACGGAATTTACGTATACGTTTTGGGATGAATTATGATATATTTGTATATATATATATATACATATATGATGGTTCTAACTCTGACCACAACCTGCCTATCGCCCAAGTAACCAACTGATGGCACACTCAGCTCAAGCACCAACAGCAAACATCGTTACTTGTAACTCCACAATACCAATGCACAAGTATATAGTGATTCTAACGCTTACCACAACCTGCCTGCACACAGACTATCCCCCAAGAAACCAACCAACACCACACCAACGCAGACACCAATAAACCCCCCGGACACGCGCACTCGAACGCGATCCCGAGCCAGCCAAGGCAGAGAGAGTACCAGCACTCAACACACACACACAGACTACACAAGACACACCAACACACCCCGTACGATCAACGAGACGGTCCAGAGTGTCCTCACACACCGGAGCAGGGATGCACGGGCGAAGTCGGGGGATATAGATAGGGATAGGGATAGGGGTGTGCAGAGCGGCAGTGGTATGCACGCGACTGGCCAGGGTGTGGCACGGGGGTGTCAGGAAGAAAGCGTGGATGATGTGCTCAGAGGCATCGGATCGCTCACACTCGATACCTCTGCGGCCTGGAGGCAGAGTGGGAAGGATGGTACAGCACCCCTCCAGTCTACACACACACACACATACACACACAGTACACACAGTGTCGGTGATGAAGGTGATAAGAGAAGGAACCCACGCACCACTCCACGTGTGCGTGCGAGTGGTAAGTCTCCGGCCCTGACCCTGAACCGCGATGAGATAGGCACGTACGACGACATGTGCGACACCAGCCCGTACGCTCCCCTGAGAGAGCACACACCGCTGAGAGGACATTCCCGCTCGGTGCACGCGTTCGTACTGACGTTCTTGCTGGCGTGTGTGTGGGTGCCACTGGCGGTGCTGTCTGTGCAACCCCATCAGGAGGCAAGGTTTCTGTTGCCCTTGGTGACGCCGATGATGCTTCTCACAGCTACGCCGTACTTCCAGACTAGTCTCGCCATACCCACGTTTGTGCTGTTCAATGGGGTGGTGGGAGCTATGTACGGGTAAGGTATTCGGGTGTGTGTGAGAGAGAGAGAGAGTGTGTGTGTGTGTGTGTGAATGAGAGTGAGTTTATGTGAGTGAGTGAGAGAGAGAGTGAGTGTGTGTGTGTGTGTGTGTTGGTGGGTTGGTGTGTTGTGTATGCCTACATAGATACGTAGGTATTCCTGATGGCGTGTGGTGGGGGGTTCTGTGGTTGGTGCTGTCTGTACAGCCACACCAGTAGGCGAGATTCCTGCCGCCTATACGATCCCAGCGATGTTGCTACACTATCAATTGTCGTACGATTAGTTGTCGCACTATCAATTGTCGTACGATTAATTGTCGCACTATCAATTGTCGTACTATCAATTGTCGTATGTGTGTGAATAAATAGACATGATGGGCATCTCCAGCCGTGGCGTCCCATCACTTGTATTCGCTGTCGTATCTAAAGTTCAGCTTTACACACGCCAGCAAATTATTCCGGATCGCATTTCGGCTTGTAATACTTTCCTGATTTATTAGGTAATTAATTTCGGCTTTAAATACAAATTTCGGCACTACAAATAATCCATCTCGATCCAAGTACATCCCCCAAGCCGGCGTGGGCACTGTACCGTCGCTGCTGCATTGGTGAGAGGACACACACACACACAAGTGCACCCCGCGCTTTCTTGGCTTATGCGCATTTCTGATTCGGGATGACACACGTTTATTATGGGGCAACCCCATCCAAAACATATTAATAATAAGCATGCCAACCCCGTCTGAAACATGATTATTAATACTAAACATGTCAACTCCATCCAGGTACATCCACCAGGCAGGCGTGGTGCCGTCGCTGGTCTATCTGCGCGATGACATACACACAACGTTCGAGGTCACCGGTTGTGAGGACTTTACGGCTGTGTACTACCATACCTACATGCCCCCTCGGTTCCTGTATCTCAGCACCGGAGAAACACCGTACACGTACGTTCAGTTGGGTGTGCATGTTCATGTATTTATGTACACATACGTACAGTTGGGTGTGCATGTTCATGTATTTATGTACATGTATGTACAGTTTGGTGTGCATGTCTATGTATTTATGTACACGTACGTACAGTTGGGTGTGCATGTTCAGGTATCTATGTACACGTACGTACAGTTGAGTGTGCAAGTTCATGTATTTATGTACACGTATGTACAGTTTGGTGTGCATGTTCATGTATTCATGTACACGTACGTATATGATATTTATATAGTATCAATAGAGGGGTATATGATATCTATGCAGTATACATAGAGGGGTTCATGATATGTATATAGTATCTATAGAGGAGTATATGCTTATCTATCTATAGATGGTTACATAATATCTATATAGTATCTATAGAGGAGAGTATATGCTTATCTATATAGAATATATATAGGGGCATATGTTTATCTATATAGTATCTATAGAGGGATATATGATATCTATATAGTATCTATAGAGGGGTATATATTTCTCTCTATTGATATAGACCTGTAGGGTGAACCTCTGCGCTCTCTCTCCCGTTGCAACTACTAACAATCCCGTGCACTGTGGCAAGTGTCACGTGTCAGTGTATGTACAGACTATTAATAGTGTCAGTGTATGTACAGACTATTAATGGTGTCACGTGTCAGTGTATGTACAGACTATTAATAGTGTCAGTGTATGTACAGACTGTTAATAGTGTCACGTGTCATTGTATGTACAGACTATTAATAGCACCGGATTTATCAACTGACAGGTCAACTCTGGACGATCTCAAGGGGGCGGATGTGGCTGTGTTGAGCGCGCGTATACACGAATGGGTAACCAATGGCAACGAAGATGTGGGTGGTAGATATGGACAAGACAATACACCTGTGGATGGTAAATTTGGACCGGTCCTAGAGCGGGTCCGCAGAGACGTGCACAGACACACGCCTCGGAGTGCGGCGGTACGGAAGACGGAGGGTAGGCAAGTGCGGGGGTATGCTCATACGGATGGAGGTAAACATACAGACACACAGGCAATACTGCATGCACACGTGCAGCAGGAAACACAGCCGCAGGCTCAGGCTCAGGGACGAATGAAGCAGGATGGACAGGAACACGCACACACACACGAGCGTAGAGATGGGGGTAGAGACGATGGAGCGGATAGGAGTCAGCTGGGCAAGGGTCCTGTGGTTGGTGAGGATAGGGCATCTGTACATACCGGGGTGGATGCGGGTGAGGGTAGTGATGTGAGTGGGGAGTCTGGTAGGGACATAGACCCGAACGGGTTGGTGGGTGTGCATGGGATGGGTGAGGCGAATGAAAGGGGTGTACGAGATGGGGCTCTGGGGGAGCGGAAGGAACGGTATACGGAGGCTAGTGTAGATGGTTACAGTGAAAGAGAGGTTGTAGAGCGAGATATGGGCGTGGATGGACAGGAACACAAAGAGCTGCCTCATACACACACACACATGCACGCGGATATAGGGGACGCGTACACACACACACACACACACGACCCACACGTCCACGAAGCATATACAGCTGTGGAGGATGTACATGAGAGCTATGTACACGTTCAGGGGACCGACGCACATACCCACGACGTTGATAGCATGGTTGTAGATGACAGCACACACCAGCACTACACAGACGGTAAATGGGACACAGGAGGTGGGGATGAGCAGCAGGGGCAGGTGATGAGTGCGACAGACAACGGGCCCTGCAGGTGTGTGGGAAGGGGAGGGTTATACGTATACGTTAGCATATGCGTTGATATATATGCCAAGGTGCGTGTGAGAAATGAAGAGTTATACGTATACGTTTTCGTGTGCGTATACATAGACGCTAAGGTTTGTGTCGGAAGGGGAGGGTCATGTGAATGCATTATCATATGAGGGTTATAGATATAAGTTATCGTATGCGTATACGTATATGCTAAGGTGTGTGTTGGAAGGGGAGAATTATACGTATATGTTATCATGTGCGTGCCAAGACGTGTGTCGGAAATGAAGGTATATGTATATATATATATAAGTGTGTGTGTGTGTACTTATTGTGTGTATATGTGTGTGCACGCTTGAATATATGTAAGCGTGCATGCATGCATGGAGGGTTAATCGCAGACAAGTGCTCTCCCATATACCTACACATGTGGATCGCGTTGCCTCTCTTCATTTTGTTACGCTCTGCTCTTCCTCTCTCAGATATTATGATTCTATGAGCCATTCCAAACCCTTACCTTCTCACCTTGCCACATACAAACTCTACACTCAGAGATCGGTTTATAGCACTGCTCGGTATAGTTGAGCTTGCCTTTACCCCTTATGTCATGCCCGCTCACTAACACACCTTATCTTTCTCATACACCTGCACGTCCAATACCCAGGACGCTGTATGTGGTGCTACCCAGCACAGTCGAGGCTGCCATATACACACTGGAACAGAATCCCGACGTAAATTTCACATTGCAACGTGACTTCTTCCCGCATTTCTCCGGGGAGGTGTGTTATGATCACCTCGCATGTCTTTTCGATTTGTATAAATGAATGTAATTTATA
>NW_014039302.1:7602-10315 GCF_001186125.1 Sphaeroforma arctica JP610 | reverse complement strand
ATATATATATATATATATATATATATATATATATATATATATATATATATATATATATATATATATATATATATATATATATATATATAAAGTGGTATCTGTCACAGCGTACATATCTACTCGTATATGTTTATGTAGTGGCATTCCTTGCAACGTACATACCTACCACAGTCCTTTGCACCTTGATGTACCTGGTGATGCCAATCGTGCTGCTTCTCTCTGTTATTCTGCATCTTAGCAGCACATTAATCTTGTACCTCGTTCGTCTCGGAATATAAGCCTGCTCACCCTATGTGTTATATACTATACACACACTCTGGCCACTGAATCTGATTCTGCACTGAGATCAGACTTACATCTGCCACTCTGAGAACTTGCCCATCATATGTATTCACCACAGAATAAACGTTTTATGATCAAGTTTTCTTCCCCGAATTAAATCATTACGTTCATTTTTTTTGCAGGATATACCGCCGATAGACCCATCGGAACTGCTAGCGCCATCCCAAAACGGACAGAAGAACGTTTTGAGGCACTTCTCATTGCGCGTCTACAAAGCCACAGCGGGTGACTGTGCGGAGGACTTATAGCATGAACGCATTGTATTTCGTAAATGCCTTTTAGATGAACTGGAAATTAACACCACACTTCGTATCCAGCCAGACATACCGGAAGTGTTGTGTATAGCTTATTACACCAAGCTAACCTCGTAGGGGGGGGGGGTAAGCACTGGCTGAGAACACAAACGGATATATTCTCGGCACAGACACTCCACTGGCACTTCAACAATGCATCTTCAGTAGGCACGCAGATCAACCAACCAACCAACCAACCAATCAAGAACCACACACTTGCAAACATACAGCTGGGGGTAGTCTCAGCACACAGCCAACATGTTTACCGCGTAGGGGGTGGCAGGTGTATGTGGCTGTGTTCTAACGCACCCCATGTCGAAGTCACGGGTCCAATAGAGTAGTATGTACATTTCTGTAGATTTGTATGTATATTAATAAAGATTAGTAAATACATCGATAGTATACACATATATATGGAGCAATTTTCATTTCCAGAGATTGGTATACATATATCTATGCTTTTATACAGATCAATTTAAATCTCTATAGATTTAAATGTATATTTATTCAGATGAGTGAAAAAAAAATAGTACACCTATTTATACAGATTATAGATATGTATGTATATTACTATACAATAGTAGATACATTTATATCATGTATGCACATTTATACATGAAAATGTACAATCGTATGTATCCATAGTGGTGCTCCGCCACAGCCAGACTGGCGTTGGCCAGTTGCACAGGCATTTGCCCTTGTTGATTTGTTAGCACTGCTGCGGCTATTCTCGGAAGTGCTGATATTGAAGGTGCTGAGTGGTGGTATGATAGGCCGGCATCCGCTGTTGACCAATTTGTACTACTGCGGATAATTTCGGGAAGCATATTTCCTTATACGTGGGGATAATAAAGGTGCTGAGTGGTGGTATGATAGGCCGGCATCAGCTGCGGTTAATCTCGGGAACCATATACCCATATACGTGGTGATGCAAAGGTACTTAGTGGTGGTATGATAGGCCCGTATCAGCTGTTGATTAATTAGCACTACTGCGGTTAATCTTGGGAACCGTATACCCATATACGTGGTGATGCAAAGGTACTTAGTGGTGGTATGATAGGCCGGTATCAGCTGTTGATTAATTAGCACTACTGCAGATAATCTCGGGAACCATATTCCCATATACGTGGGGATAATAAAGGTGCTGAGTGGTGGTATGATAGGCCGGCATCAGCTGCGGTTAATCTCGGAAACCAGATACCCATATACGTGGTGATGTTATAGGTGTTGAGTGGTGGTATGATAGGCCGACATCAGCTGCGGATTAATCAACCCCGCAGGGGTTATTATGGTTATGCGAGGCGTGTATGAGACATGATTTTCATAAAATGGAAATATCTATACTGTGGGGTGGAAATTTAATTAGTATTTTAAAACAAAACAGAGTGTGTCAATGTAATCACGGTTGGTCGGATTTAATCAGGGTTGATCTTTGGAAATATACTGCCTGTTTTGACGCCATATTTGTATTGGGTTCAAATGTTCGGCAATACACATACTCATGTTTTGTTTTGGTTGTGTTTACAACCCAAGTTGTACTTCTTACCGGTATAAGGTGGCTATAGATAACGGGGCAATATATTCGAGGCTCTGTGCAAGTTGTAAATTAGGCCAATACTAGAAAGCATTGCACGGTATATCCGAAATTTGTGTTGTTTTCGAGTAATATTCTATTTGCTCTCGACATTTGATTGTACGTAGGGTTGTCAAGTATAGCCTGTTTAACCAATTCTGTAAAACTATTTTACTATCACCATCAAATGCGAAGCTTTAATTGGCTGTGAGACACGTGAAACTTGCTGTAAAAAAACTTGTGGTTGTACAAGGAAAAAACAACAGATACACATAAATACACACAGATTAGCATCTTATCCTACAGAATATCTAGCATAAAGTAGTACAAAGACTAAGCAATGACTCCTGCTGCAGACAGGCTTGTTACATACACAAATAACTATGTTGATTTCCTCATGTATTGGCGTTCCATGACTGGGATCAATATATTGATCTTATGGCGATACCGACTGATATCACAACACAAATCACAGCTCGTATATATATATATATATATATATATA
>NW_014039302.1:0-7090 GCF_001186125.1 Sphaeroforma arctica JP610 | reverse complement strand
TATATATATATATATATATATATATATATATATATATATATATATATATATATATATATATATATATATATATATATATATATATATATATATATATATACGAAAGTATATTAGGTTTAACCCCCTTATTGTGGGTTAAATTTTTCATGTTAAAAGTTAAAAAAAACGGTTTAATCCTGTTAATGTGGGTTAAATTTGTTGTTAAAAAAGCGATAAATTTTTTGTAGAAAAAGTTTGGAACATTCTAACAAAACCAACAAAAACTAACGTAATCCCAACATATTCGTTGATAGTAATTATAGTTTATACCCCCTATAAATTGTTCACAACATCTCTGAACTATTATAACTGTTTATATCTAATTAATAAAATATCGTTAATCTATATATCATTTACAAAAAAACAATATATATTGAAATAATATTATGATAGTATAATAAGATAAGTATGATATGAAAATAAGTCCACTCTGTATTAATTGCTATACGATATATTCATTAAGATAGGTAAATATATTAACTAAGATTAAGACAGACATATTCATTAAGATTGATTTAGTTATATATTCTTACCCTATCTTGCTATAGTGTTATAGCCTATATAGTCGTTATCTAACATTCGTTGTTTATAGTTTTATTTTGAACCAACTAAATGTATGTACAATGGGTTACGCGACTGACAACCGAAGCTTAGGATAGACACAGGCTCCAATGGGTTATACGACGACAACCCAAGCTTAGGATGACCTAGGGCTTTTTTCCAACACTTGGCAACGGTCATACACGTAATCCTCATGGTGCAGACGCAAATCACGTTTCAGGGGCAATAGCCTGCGAGGCACGGGGAAAGTACGAAACGAAAGCTCTGTACTAGTCCGCTTGGTTGATCAGAATATACTGTGAAAGGAATAAGGATGAAAAGAGAAAGGGTGGGAGAGTTATGGGTGTACAAAGCAAAAAGGATGAACATTATGACCATAATATGCGTCCATATATACAAAGAATGCCAAGCATTCTCGTATGAAAGTAATACATCCGGGGAGCGGGGTGAAGCACCCCTCTTCCCGGAAGTGGTACCCGAATGGTAAAGGAGTAAAGTACTCCTAAAAAACATTCGTTGTTTCCACAAGTACCGTAGGTGCACATCCTTGAAGTAATATATAAGTCCTCTAATCGCCGACAGGCATGACCGGAAAACACGGCAACAATTTGCCATTGAAGAGGACATCGGCAGAGTTTGGTGGTCGGAAAGATATGTATGATCTCAACGATGGTTGCTGGACGCACAAAATATCAGCAATTGTGGATTCCGGCGCATTCAGACTGCAACACGACTGGACAACCCCACGTCTAAAACCATGCCATTTGATTGCAGTAAGGAGGTTCTCCTCTAAGCCCGGGCGTTTAAATTCTGCGCGTAAGAGGTCAATTGATTTGTCACGACATTGCAATTGACAAACCTGCTCGTGCATGCGGTTGCCTGGGAGTTCGCGTTGCAGTAGGGCGTATGTTTTCTTAGGGTATGCACATTGGCAGCGATCAGGCACCTTGGATCGCGGGCCTCTTTTGCGCTTGATGAGTTTGACCGTAATAGTATAGGTCGAATCCATGAAGGCAAGATCACGATGACTATCAATCCAATAGATCGAGTCATATCGAGCGCCGATTGTCCAGTAGAATATGATGATAGCTTTCCACGCGGGGGCTATCCAGGGCGTCTGATAAACCAAGTGAATCCATTCGGCCTCGGTACGTGCATAAGGCTCAAGATCTTTTTGTTGTATCCTGAAGAGGCTATATGCTTGAAGCCTTGTAGGTGGTGTCGCCAAACAGAATCAGGAAAAGTCAAGCAATGAGTCTGTTGCGCGAGATTAGATAGACTACTGGTTTAAAGCTATGCATTGGTTTGCTACACAACACAGTTATAAATAAGCACAATCGGATGGAGCACGGCTCATCAAACAAACACACAGTGGACCTTGTTTCATTATTGTACACGTAAATGACAAAATTGCAGCATGCCAGAGTAAGACCGACGGACAGAAACTAGCTGACGCAATGAAAGGCGAATGGAACACTGTTGATAAGGGCCTACCGTTATGGTTTCGCAAGTGTCAAGTGGAAATATACCCTGGAAGAGTACGTCTCCATCAACGACAATACTGTTAAAGTGTAAGATTATGGAATGACCTCTGTTATTACAGAATGCGCAATTATCTGATGAAATGGCTGAATGTGCCCCGTGCACGATAGTCGATGGGTCACTTTCGTCTGGATCCAATGCTGTGAGATACGAAGTAAGGTCACCGTACGACATAGCCATCATTGCTGGTGTTTTCAACGTGATCTTCACCGTCTGATTGTCGTCGTGCACAGCTTGAGGTAAGATAGCGCAGAGACTGTTATCGGATTTCACACGTCCGGCATTCTTGAATTTCACCAAGGACGTGTTGAGACGACTAATGAGAGTAGCGTACGGCTCGTTCCGTTCCTGCGTGATGCGATTCAGTTTTGCTTCCAAGTCTTGGAGATCATCTTCAGTCAGAGCTTCAAACTTTTGTTGCAGTGCAGCAAATGCATCCCAAGGGGACTCGCTGAATTGGCTGATTTCCGTTTGCAGTAGCGGAGACAGGGTACGGTTGATGATCCGATATGCTTCAGCAACTTGCTTACAAGTCCAACGGCTGCCTCGAGGAGCTGTCGGGTTGGTCAGGATATCAGAGATTCCTTCGCAGTTCACAGATAGGATGGTTTGAGTTTTCCAGGGAAGCCAGTCGACCTTCGACTCGAGAATGATGGTGGTTTTGATATCCTTAGAGTTGACAGTAGGCATTTTGGTAGCGTAAGAGCGGAGTGACCTGATAAGTTGTTAGAGTGTAAGATGGTAGTCTTTGAATAAAGCGTAATTGTATATCTTTATTTACAACCTCACCTTTGGTTTTATACTCAAGGTGTTTGTGCTAGTGTTCAACCGCTTGGGTTGGCCAGGGTGAAAACTCATATGGTCAGTATGAGAAACCTTTTGCAGAACACTTTAACACTTAGATATTGTTCTATAGCATAATCTCTGCTACTCGCTCTTACGCCGTCGCTCAATTAATTTTACTTGGCTTTCAGAGCAATTCTCTCCTAGGTATCGGCTTTCGGAGCAATGCTCTCATAGGAGCAAATGTATTATTAACATGATGTGGTTAATAATTTGATCCGCTTTTCGGAGTGACGCAACTCTTGTAATTTCATTCAAGAAAAAGAGTTTTCTTGCTATTGAAACTTGCTTGAGATCTGTAGTCTCTCAAATACCTAAGAGAAATACTGCAGGAATGGGGTTTGATAGATTGTAAACCTACATGAGTGCCAATTCTAGAATCGGACTAGGAAGTAACAGACAAACATGCATATCTCCCGGAAAAGGCGGCCAGCTCAGATGTCCCAACAATCACACAATACAACAAGACACTAGTGGGTCAGCTACGATACCAACCCACCACCATAGAACAGGACAACAAGTCAGCAATACTGATGGGAAATGGTATCACGAAATCCCGCCGTACAAAACATGTCGATCTACGGTATCATCACACCAGGGAACACACATCGAACAACACCATCAAGCTAAAATATATACCATCAGAACAGCTACTCAGTGATTTCTTCACGAAGCCACTCAGCCGAGAGAAGTTTACCGACATACACGACAGACTAATGACTCGGATGTCAGTATCAATATAGTTCAATTTATAATAAAGGTAAGTATTTGAAGGTAAGCAGGTGTCAAATGCTTTGTGCTTCTATCTCTGACTGCAAAATATACAGATATAACGTACCTTGTAAAAAGAGTGTGTACAAACTGTTTGTATTATATGTAAAAATGAAATTATAAATAATGTACACGCAATATATAACTATGTATTTGTTCATATAATTGTTCCTATCGATAGACACCCAAGTATTTCCTTGTGCGACTGTGTTTTGACATAAAATACTCTGAAGTTAAAGTTGGATCCCGCAGACAATTTGTATTCACATAATATTAGTAACTTACTGGTTCTTTTTAACTTTTATGCGTGATATCGTAAAAGTTGCATACCTGTGACAATTTGTATAGATTTTTTTACCACTGGAGCCTGAATTTTTGTCCTCAATGGATAGAATTTATCACTACACGAATTTCGTTGGTCAATTCGATCAAAAATCTAACCTTTTCTTTAAAAGCAACCATGCTAAGGATAGCAGCCAAGAGAAAATCTTAGCCTCACAGTCTCCGAGTCTCAGCCTCTCAGGCCACATCCCAAAGTCAAACTAGTATGCCACAACGCAGAAGGGAGCTGTCCCCCAGCATCCACGCCACAGACCACACCGATTCAGTAAGCAAAATGTATTTTTCAAGAAAATCTCGAGTATTTTTACCTGCGAAATTGTAATGCCTGTCCGTCGGTGAGCATCAGGAGGTGCGTCCGGCTGGTGATCAACTGCTGGGCGTAGAAGTATTCTAAGCCTACCACTAGTGCTTTCAGTTCCAAAACTGAAATTGGCCAGAGAGCTTCGCGAGGACTCCATTTCCAGGAAAATGTGTGGGTCGTGTTGTTGAAGTGGAGTGTTGCTCTATACCCTATTTTGCTGGCATCCGAGGTCAATCCCGTACTGACTTGCGGTAACCATATTGATCGGGGATAGAAGAGCTCCACCAGAAGAGTATTGTTTTTCTAGTTTCCTCAATTGTGCTCCAGAGAGTCGAAGCTTAGTTGATTTGCTCTAATCTGTGGATCGCTGTTGATCGGCTAGAAAGGGTCTCAGATTTAAAATTGCGAGATTCGCCCACTGAAGGCAACCGAGGTAGGATTGCCACAGTTTGGTTCGTATTCGGTGTTGGTTGCGTATTGCACTTGCTAACTATTGCCGCCGTAAGAGAGTTGATTTTCTCTCTGAAAGCAGGGGTTAGTTCGAACATTTTCGCGCGGAGGTCGATAATTAACCCAAGGTGGGTCAACCGGGTCACAGGCATCAGCCAATGGCCCTTGCCTTTCGCTAGCCGCAGCCCAAGGGAATCCATGACTAGCTGGATATAGTTGCGATGATGTATTATTCTGCGTCGAGAGCCTAGAAGCAGAAGATCGCCGGCGTAGAGCACTATTCTTATGTGTCGTTTTTGGCAGATTCGACGGAATGCATTCATCAAGTCGTTGAAGCACTGTGGGGAATTTGTGCACCCCATTGGAAGTGCCATGAAGCACCATAGCTGTCCCGAGTGATCTCGGAATTGCCATAGTTTGGGTTCGGCGACGGTGAGTACGTAAAAACCGTCTTGAAAGTCTGTACTCATCGCTAGATCCCTCCGACGAGCTACTTGATGAAGCTTGTCCAATCCTTCTGCTCGGAACCTGGACTTCTCTGCGTGCAAGTTGATAGCTTTGGGGTCGAGAATCAGGCAGGCGCGAATGCCGTCCGATTTCAGGACCATGAAGGCGCGATGAATCGAGTACGCCTCTGATTCGTGATATTTCCAAATTACCTCTTGCGATGCTAATCTGTTTAGTTCGGTCTGGCTCATCAAATCCGTTACTTCCGGGTTCGATATCCATGAGCCTGTCAGATTATTCGCTGGAGGTCCTAATTCGTTCCATGTGGGTCGAACCCCATACTTGATTTTTTGTAGTAGCCGTTTGCTGGCCTGGTGCTTCCTCCATGTTTTCGCCTTGGATCGGACAGATAGGTACAGCGGCTGAATTATTTTATGGTTTTAAGGTCGGCTGTCTACTTTGGATCCACCATCGTTTTCTAGGGGTTCGGTGGCGTGGGAGGACGATATGCTTTGGCCAATGCCAATTCGTGTTCTTTCTTGTTTGCTTCCTGCAAGTGCTTGAACGCTTCAGGGGTATATGCCTTTTGTGAGCGAGTCTTATTACTAATGTATGCTGCCTCCGCAGATGACTGTGTGACACGAGTTTTTTTTAATTGTAAAACGGTGACGAGGTCATCTAGTATTTCAAAGAGTGTCCCACGCGGAGCCTGGTTCTACTTGCTCAGGCTCAGACCGTTGTGATCTACTTGTTTAAATGTCAATGCGATAAAGTTGGCCCAAGTCAGGAGATTTTTAGTTCCTCATGAATTGGCGGGGCTTGAGAATTATAGAATGCAGGGATCTCTATATCAGTCTGTTCTAGGCCAAGAGGGAACGCAGTATCTTGACACCACAATCGGTTGGCAAGGTTTCGTGGTTCACCTATCGACCAACCGTCTCCAGTGTCTGGGGATACACACCGCTGGATCTGGCGGAGATGACTTTACGAGGAGACGTCGCTTAAGGGTGATTCCAGCTGATATACGCTGGTTTCTTCAGAGCCTGGAACGAAATACCCTGCCGCCTTCGTTCAATCTCTATAAAAAATTAAGTCGTCGTCGTTCTGTTCTTGATCTTTTGTCTATCATCGGCCATCTTCTTCGTGAAGTTGTAAATGAGGGGTTATAGTTGGTCCTCGCTTGTAGTACATATAATGTACAAAGGTTTAAGGATGAATATTATGACCATAATGTGCGTCCTTATATACGAAAAATGCCAAGCATTCTCGGATAAAAGTACTACATCCGGCGAGCGGGGGGAAATACCCCTCTTCCCGGAAGTGGCACCCGAACGTTAAAGGAGTAAAGTACTCCTAAAAACACTTATCTGTTAAAAGTCCTAATATTCAGGGTCAACAGGCCAGTAACTGGGTTTAACCGTTTTATAAATTTCCAAACCCCTCTTTTAAACTAAATAAAACATCTAAGTTTTAAAACTATATATAATATTCCAGACCCCCTTGAATATCGACAGTCCTTACATTAAGACAATTCTAAACGATTTCTAAATAATCACAAACCGCTTTTTAAGATGGAAGTGAGACCCTCCATTTTAAAAGTGGTAAAAATAGACTATTTTAGTGTTGTTGTTGGTTGTTGTACTGTAGATGTATATTTCGTTTACTATTGAGGAACTAGGCTAGATGTTCTGCCACATCTACTTGACTAGTGCACAAAGGATTTTGTATATATATATATATATATTTATATATACATATATATACATATATATACACACATATATACATACATAC
>NW_014039303.1:8291-18447 GCF_001186125.1 Sphaeroforma arctica JP610 | reverse complement strand
TCGAGTGGTGGATGTCAGGGACATCCTAAAGGCACCTTCGGTCCCTTCAGGGTAGAGGTATTTGAACCCTCGTTTACCAATACTCTTTGTAGCTAAAAATACATCCCTTCACCCCACTTTTTATTTTAACGGGGAAGGTCTTACTACAGTCGTGGAGGAGAGGCTAAATATAGTAAATTTAGAATGGGATCTGGTTATGAAATGTCCCTCCTGTCTCGTATAAATTATAAGAACAGATATAGCTTTGTTGACTTGACTTTCGTTTGTACGGGTCCGGAAGTTCTCATAGTACGACTTGACCTAAGATCATTAAGAAAAGTAAAAGAATCAATAACTCTTCAATGGCATGAAACTATAATAAAAGATTATGAAAAAGATATACTAGGTGATGAGTACCTAAAAAACAGCTCTGAAAAATAAAAAGATGAAAAGAAACTATTCCTCACTATAAAAATGGTTTACCTCAATTAAAAATAAAAATTATTCCCTAAAGATTTTCTAGTGGATTATAAAAATTTATCGTTATTAGTATATAAAAATATAGTTTTAGTAGAGACTTATTCTAAACTTTCTATTTATCGCTCGGCCACCAATAAGCTTTTTAAGTTCAAGTGAAAGATCTAAAATATAAATACTTTATATTTTTTACGACCCTCTGTCATCCCTAGGCCCGCGTAGCGGGGGTGCTGTAGAGTCACTAAAGAGTTTATTTACCCCATGGGCAAGATGTAATCTAATATAGTAAGTGACAGAACAGAACAGGTTCAGCATTCTAGCAAAACGAGTTCAGCATTATAGAGTACATGTTGGTTGCCTAATGAGCCATAACTATTCTAGAGGAACATATCACTAGAAGTGCCATATGATAGATAGTTAACTAAGAGGTAAGCTAGGGATACAGATATCTATATAAATATACCTAGAACAATCCCCTCCGGAATGGTAGACCCCCTGGGGGGATGACTCTCTTGCTTTAATGTAAGATTAATTAAAATATGGTCGGAGATCTTCCGGAGGTGGGAATAAGGTTCCGGGGAGGGACCCTCCACCATCCCCTCCCTTGGGAGGGATCTAGCTAGATCACTCTCAACCGATCGCGATTGAACTCATGATCTTTGAAGGGGAAATGGTGGCCTGGTGGTAGCAGGTAGGGTCATAAATTTGTATAGGGGGTAATCTTCTAACTATCCCCTTGCTACTTGCCAACACTACAACGAATTACAGAATCACACAATTACTTTGTACTCATCCTAACACAAGGGTCCCTACGGAACCCCGAAGGGACAGGACGGGCCGCCTCCCCGGGTTCACCCGGGGAGTGACCCTCCACCATGCAAGGTCCCCCCGGGACCTACGATAGGGGGACCCCAATATTATGGGCCCTCGACGATCTCTACAAGATCTCCCAATACCGTCAGAGAGTATGAAAATCTACTTTTTAGTATTATCCGATGGGTAACTGGTTTCCCATGTGTTGAGAGATTTTAGGGATTGTCATAAATCTTATCCCAATCCACCAGGACTAAATATGACAATCTCCAAAGACTATATTAACTACTTATGGTCTGACTGTTTAAGTCAATCAAATAAATTCCTCCGTAGGAGGGATGCCCCTCTCTCTAGAAAGGACCATACCTAATTCACATAGGCTACTAACCCATAAGTCTAGAGGTGCACCCTCCCCCCCCCCCCCCAGCTTTAAGTTTCCAATAATTTTGTATTGATATCAAGAATTAACTATCTGATACTAGATATCTTCAACCTGATTAATTAACATCACCAAAGTTACAGATTGTCTACTTAAAATATTAAATTGGGATATGAATACAGATCTGTTTTTTGACCAATGGTAATTTATTCATCACCTCCCACATTACATTAGACTACGAGTAGAGATAGGCTATGTATAGGTGTATGTGGTGATATGTGTAGGACATCTCTCTTTCTCTCTCTCTTTATCTGTCAGTATATGTATATCTGCGTACACTTCTGGCCATAGGTATGATTTAGACACATGTCTACACTTATCCTACAGACATATCTTTATACAATATCAGATTAGATGGGATTTTAACCACCCTAGACATATCCTTCAAGATAAGGACCCACCTATCTGATTAAATTTCCATTTATATCCACTCGTCAGCTAGGGCTAAAACCCTTCGTACCCCCAGATATCACCCCCGGCTATCCATTGGGTATCTCCTTCGGCTGACTGCCGACCTCTTTCTTATCTTATCACTACTCCTCTACACATAATACCACCAGTACATACACACATAAAATATCCCTCCTATCGAATATAACCTCCTCCGGAGGGAAGATATGCTCCCCGTAGATCTTACGTACTCGAACCACTAAACTTTATTTCTTCAACCGACATGGGATTGAATCTACATAGCCTTCAAATAAAGGCGGATAGCCATATACTCTTTCAAGAGAATAATATTCTAAATATTCTAAAGTGATGAAATGGAATGTACCCGTTATACAATTTCATCTAAGGGTTTATCACCCAGAGAATAAATATACATATGTGGATAAGAGAGAAGATTCTAAAAATCCTCCTATTATCATAAGTGATAATCACTCTTCTTCCACAGGAAGATGCAATATCCTTCCCCAACAATCATTCTTTACTATCTTATACCTTCATATGTGACAGAGTAGTGTCAACCGTCTAGATTTTCAGGGTTGTTACTCCACTCTATAGATGATCTATCTATAGACTACGAGTATAGATATAAATAGGTGTTAGGTGGATATTAGTATTGCCCCGAGGGGGTAGGGGAGGTATAGGAGGGGCATGAGACCCTCCACCATGTAGTATACGACTCCTTTCTTTTACTTTTCTTTCCTTTCCATTCCTTCTCTCCGAGAGGCAGTAATCTACCATTCCTTTTTACATTACTTCTTAATCGAATCTAGATCTTCTACTAATTTATTTGCTTTGTAGACACCAGAGCGTGTAGGAGGGTCCCAAGACCCACCACCACCCTCCACCATGCTACTTCCGAAAGGAGGGCGTGTAGAATATAAAAAAGAAAGTGGAACAAGAGACTACAAGTCTACTAAACCGATGTGAACTGATATAAGGGAGAGATTGGGATAACAGAGAAAAAGTAGGTTCGATCCCATCCCCTCGGGATGTAAAATATGATCCCTCGGGATCTACAAGTCCCGCGAAACATGTGAACTGAAACATCTAAGTAATGTGTATATAATTCTAACGAGATTGCGTGATTGGCTCTTAAGGAGCGAAAGCTAAGTGTGGTTAGTATCCAAAGACCGTTTGAAATTAAATACGGAACCCTCCTGCAAGAGACCGTTAAAATTAAGGAGTGATGCTTGGTGAATTATTTATCTCCTTTCTAGTTTAAAGAGGCCAGGGATCCGGGGAGGAGAAGTGCCCTGTCCCCCTTGGGGTTATCTGTGTTGGAGTTCAGCTAATGTAATCTGATCACAAAAGTGATGGTGGAGGTATGAAGCCTATATGGCCACTAACGTAGAGCATCAGCGCATAACGTATGTAGATAGCTACTCATATTTTTACAGGGGGAGTTATTTGGGGAGCTCTTTCTCAACATACCTGAAGTATTTATCTACTTTATTACCCTACGAACCCCGAAGGGACAGGACGGGCCACCTCCCCGTAACTAAGCCTACCGTAGCACGGGGGGGGACAATACTAGATTTCGATAAAAACTACATGTGCCCTTGTACTCTATCTCTACTATTCCAGCGGCAAGAGTATACAACCATCTACGGAATCAGCATAAAGTCGGTATCATGTACCACGTTGACTATAAAGATAAAATGACCAAGTTAATTGTGAAGTATTAATAGTTTATTAGATCGAATCATCGGCAACTAGGAGGGTGTCTATATTCTTTAATGGTTACGGTATATAAAATGTGGGTTCAAGTTCTACCGGGGACACCTTATGGTAGAATCATCAGCCTAATTCAAATAGATTGTGCTAGGAGATTATTCAGGTGGACAAGCGAATATCACTAACTCGAATATATCACAGGGAAGTGGTGTTTTTATTAGCTTTTTATCCGGGGTTGAAAGACAGACTGCACCCGCTTTAATTTTATACATGATTATATATATGATTACCTCTGTGGCCTTATTTGCTCTGATTTTAAATTAAAAAAAACAAATAAATTACAAAGATAGAGGTGCTCCCATGTGCAGGGTAATAGATACAATCTAATGGTGTACTCTTGTGTATTTGGGGGGGGGGGGTTGTGTTAAATTAGCTATGATGATAGGGATAATATTATTTATTTCAAAAATGGCAAGTATGAATGATACAATGTATGAACATATGGAATGGCTCTCATAGTCGCTGTAGTGGTTCAGGAAAGACAGAAGAGGAGTTGAACGACGTCTGTCTGGACATAACCAAGGCATACGACAAGGTCGCTCTCCCACGTCTATGGGTACTTCTGCGTCACGCTGGAATGCCTGAAAACTGGATCAACTGCCTCCGCGCGCTGTTTGAGAGGGTCCCTACCCGAGTGACATACCGCTGCACGCTCTCGTCTCTATTCCTTAGAACGAATGGCATCCTACAAGGGTCAATCGTCGGCCCCCAGCTCTTTATTATCTACATGGATTCCTTAGCTGTCACGCTAGCAGAATTTCGGCCCAAGCTCCTCCGTTCTTATTTATTTGTCGATGACACACGGATCCAAGCCCCTCGATCGGTTTCGCTCCAGCCCTTCTTAGATGACATTGATGCGTGGGGACGCAAATCTGGCCTCGAACAGGGTGTCATTAAACCCCGAGTACGATCTACCGACTTGCGACACGCGGCGCCAACCCTCCGTATAAATGGTGAGCTTATCACGCTGACGCTTGCAGACGCACCTTGGAACACACGTTTCCTCCCCCTAAAACTGGCGCCCACATATGCCGAACAGAAACACTCCAAATACCTGGGGTTTTTACTCTCTCACGGAGTACCAAGAATCAACTTCGCTAGACATATGGAATCCCTAGTTGCAGCATTGTCAATGGGTATCGCCTCTTTCCGCGCTTATGGTTTCCATGGCTTCAGCGGGCGACCCCCCCCCGCAACCGACTGGTGATGTTCAAAACATTCATCCTATTCACGGCTATATATGGGTTGAACATTATTACCTGGGCTCCGCCTATATGGAAGGATGCGTTGGACCCCCTATTGGAGCGCTTCAATTCAGCACTCACTCAAGCAGCAGCCATCATCACGGGCACTAAATACCCTCGGTTTCCCAAACATCAAACAAACTTACTTCACTTTTGCGGCCTGCTCCCCGCGCGACCATTCGCGGACTACCTCGGAGGTTGCCTGGGAATACAACTCGACTCAATGGCCAGCACAAATCCACTTACCCCTCTGACGCAACCCGCCAGGGCCCACGATAAACCATCACTGCGCTTTCCGTACAGTATCTATGCTCACCTGAAAACTGTACACAAAACCACGGGCGGGCGTACACCCAACCATGTAGCCCTCCGCCAACGCTGTGACGACATCAGGGAGAACTCAACAAAACGTTAATCCAACAAAGAGATCGCGGCAATGGCCCGGCGCCAATACTACTACCAACTGGTTATGGGTAAACCGCCAACCTCAAACCGAGACACAGCGAGACACGACAGCTTCAATCGCTGCTTCGAGTCTACACCAATCCGGCTCTGTGCTATGATTGTAACGAATACGTACATGTTCACATTGCTCGACTACCGCACCGACGGCTGTCTCTGCTCTGTCTGCCCCGGTAGCCACAAGTTCACTACCATCCACTTTACCTGCATCCAACAACTGATTCGACGCATACTGGTTAGCCCGAAACTGTCGCCCATTGGCCTTGACCTATTTCAGCAATTACAGGAGTGCCACAACTTCCATGGTATCTGGACTCTCCACGAACACCTTGCGTACCCTCACCCGTCCCTGACACATCAACAGATGTTCCTCATACCCCGGCTAATCACGCTGTTGAAATACTACTTCCAAATATCGGTTCAAACCAAATCATGGGCGCTTGTAGGTTCCGACTATGATACTTCCGATCCAGGCCAGCCAACACATACCGAATTCATCCGTGGTCTGGCGCGGCATTGGCTTACCGCCATCCTCGCTTCTCGACCAGATTATGACGGATAACCTGGTCCTTCTCGGTATTTCGTACTCTGCATTAACCCATTCCGCGGCACTACACGGCGCAGACCCGATCCGTACCACATAGGTGGGTACTCTACTTAGTAGGTCAGCAAGCGAATATATGGAACATTCGATAGTAACAGTGTTTTATCAACACCGGCCCGAATTGACTCAGCACATATCTTCCATTGTCAACTCACTTGGCCCAAGCTTCAAACGGGAATTTACTGACCACTTCTTCCCATCAATCTTTCCTGAACCACTACAGTGACTATGAGAGCTATACCAAATGTTCATACATTGTATCATACATACTTGCCATTTTTGAAAAAAATATATTATTATCCCTATCCATTTAGGGGTTTAATCGGGACTGGGAATCTGGGAATCTGGGAATCTGAAATCTCTGACTCTCAAGTACTTTGTAGTTGGTTTGTCCTAAATATAAGTTATAACTGGTTTAAAAATTAAAAAGTTAACATTAAAGTTGGAACATATTCCGTACCCCTAGAACTTATCGAGTGCTCTGAGCCTTCACTCCTTCAGTCTTCAGAAGTTCATCCTCACTCTGGAAAATAAGTATTTATAACTGGAACGGACTATTTTTACCATTGTGATTGTCCCCTCACTCCGGAGTTTGTACTCTGGAGTAATTCTGCATTCTGGAACAAACAACAACAACAAAAATACATTCTGTTTTGGTGAAGTTCTGAACTACTAAAGTTCTGCATTTTATTATTGTTTTTAAAAATTATTTAAAAAAAATGTTATAGTCAAACCTCTATTATCGTCTACATCCAATTTTGTTTACCTCTATCTTTGTCCATTGTTTTCAGACGGATCCACTGTTTTATATGCGTCCTATATAAACTATATTTTTGTTGTGGACGGACAATCTGCAAATTTCTTAGATGCTGCTCGTATCATACACGATATATGAGAAACTACAACTACCAAAAGCATTGCCCATTGCTGGCTGAAATCAACATGTCTTCCGGAGGGCAACCTGATAAATAATACGCCCGATTTTGCGAAGAGAATCACATCTAGGGAAGAAAGCGAAATCATTGATCTCAAAGCAACGTTCATATCATATTGTAAGATATTTAATCCCGACGAGCCCATAACATCCGCACTGAGAACCGAGGTAAATGATTGAGTTATTGAATCAACCGAAATGCAACTATCGAATATCGAAGAGATACTATCAAATGGGGAGGTGCAGGAGCTAGAAGTTGAGAAGGAAATACACGATGAGTGGGATGGAGACAGTAATGAGTTCAAAACCACGAGTGGACAACAGAAGGATCGTTTTGACCTCATAAAGTCTTGTGAATACGATCGCGCAGTGAGTATCAAAACAATCCAAGCAACTGTAATGTACCAAAACAACCGCGCAGTACAAATTAACATGAACCTGAAAAATAGGCCCCAGGCCCCACATGTCCATTATTGTCTACCTCTAATTTTGTTCAATTTTTGGCCGAACCCTGGGCAATAATCCAGGTTTGATTGTACAGCAAAGTCAGATACTCCTGTCTTCAGTCTCTCTATGTCTCTGACACAGTCTCTCACTCTCAAATTTTTAAAAATAAAAATATAAAGTACATCTCAGAGTGACTCAGAGTCTAGAGTATAGACTCTACTCTTTCTACTGTGAGGCTGTGAGTGTGAGAGAGACGAGTGACGACTGACGAGTCCCAACGGTTAAAGTTTTTCGGTGAAATTCAAATTAAAGTTTTGAAAGCCAATGAAAGGTCCATAGCCGTTAACTGGATCATTCCGAAAGTGCCCTCTTGGCAATTCTAGTAGGGGCACTTTCGACTTTCGTTAAAGATTAAAGCTTACGGTTTTACGTAAACCACGAAAATCTATTTTATGTACTAACAAGCGTCCAAATTTAGAATAACAGAACAAGCAATAGAAAATTGGCAGGTAAATATTCAACAATATTGATCTTACGTTAACTATGTTTGCCCACCGGTCCTAATTCTAAAGGCTATGTCAAAGAAATACGTAGGAACTTTAAAAAATGGACAAATATTTACCTTTTTATTTCTTGATCGATCAAGAACTTGGTTTAAAAAAAATTATAGGGAAAACCCGATATTTTTAAAACAAAATAAGGACTTTTATTTGTTTTACTCTCTCTAGTCTATTTTAACTCTAGCGAGGACTCGCCCTCACAGTCCCAAGTCTGAAGTCCCAACTCGTCTCTTACACTAGTACATATTTTAAAATAAAACCCCCTTTTTATACATAAATATATGGCATAGCCTCCAAAGAACATATATGATATACTGTATTGGTTTAATTTTTTTTTCAAATATAACAAATGACTTTTGACCATAGCGTTCTAAAAATTCAAAAATAGAATACATACAACACGTCAACAACACTTGTGAACACAGACATTATACTATATTTTATTAAAAAAATATGTTTTGACTTTTGCATTGCCTTCATTGACAACTTTTGACCAGTGAGTCTGTAATCTGTAGTCTGCAACTCTGTATTAGATAACAAATACACTCAAATACAGTCATTCACTCATAGAGACACGCAAACGTCTGTAGAGTACGTAAGCGAGAAAGGGGTGTTTGCTGCAGTCGTCAACGGTATGAGTACTTGGGAACGCGAAATATTTACATCAATTAAAAATTGTAATGCAGCCTGCACTTCGAGTACTTTGGCCACGCGCACAATTCGTTTGTACCGCCATGTCGGCTCATTATCTACGTTAGTACATAGTACATACTAAGCATACCTCCTAAAAAAGACACTGAGAAATGTTTTTTCCGTTGCTTTTGGTTCTGTACCAGATTGTCACTGTAGTAATTCCACCGGCATATAATTCTCTCGCTGCATATAATGTACTTTCTGAGTGGGTATAGAATATATATACGACCAAGCAGGTCTGCTGACAATTTTATATCTCTTATTGGCGCTGCTAGACCCTTAAAAATTTGTGCTTCACCCGGCTCAGGTGCAGCCATATAGTGTTTAAAATAATTGAGTTTTAGTGTCCGCCTGTGATGAATATTAGATGACATTGCTTTTAAATTTTCTCAAGTATGTAAAGGTAGTATTTTATTTAGTCTATATTAAATCTACAATAAGATTATATCATACCCTTCAGAATCTATATAAGTGTTTTACAAGCAGATATAAAGTTATTACAAGTAGATTGAGACGTGGTTTCCGCCTGTGATAAATGTTAGATAGCATAACTTTATAATAAGTGTTCTTCAGGATTGGAATTGATGCCATTTGTTCAGATAGTGGTGCAGCCTATTTATCAAGGATGGTATCGTGCACTCCAGCGCCTCTGTATGTGTATTATAAACAGAGATTTCTTTTGATGCGTACATGTGTATGTATATACAATCAAACCCTCGTGAGATTACTTATTAAGCTCTAAAGTGTTCGACTGTTCAGTGAACTCAACTTTTCATAACCGTCGCTGACATGTGATATCAATGATCAATAGATACAATAACAGAATTTAAAACAGCACCACTTAGATGAAGACTTGAAAGCAGTGACAAGCAGGCTTGAAGACATCATATTCTCTGGTGAATACTGCCCTCCATGACAACCTTGAGATGCCCGTGAAGGGTCCTGGCATATGCTATACATACTCAAGACAAATATCTGTTGACACCTACCTGTAATTAAAATTTGATGCGCTCTAAGCCTCTTTTTCTGCCTGATTGACAGAGGCTATTATTTTTGATTTTTCAATAGTACATACTATTATTTATTCATAGGCTCATACATAGCCATCTTCTAAAAAATACAGAAGGCTGGGTATTTACATATTATTGCACCCGGAAACATCCTTTTTTGGTGCTATTTTAGTTTTGGCGCGCAATAAAAGGAGTGCCCATCATATATATATATATATATATATATATATATATATATATATATATATATAGTAGTACGTAGTAGGTAGGTAGGTAGGTGTGTGTGTAGTTATTATTTATTTATTTATTA
>NW_014039303.1:6329-8271 GCF_001186125.1 Sphaeroforma arctica JP610 | reverse complement strand
CGGTTAACGTACTACCGTATACTATATATATATATATATATATATATATATATATATATATATATATATAGGTCGCTAGAGAGGTTGGACTGTGGTGGTATGTATTTATTTATATTTTATACTACTGTCTATGTGGGCACTGGGCAGTAATATGAACGATCGTCTGGGTAATAGAATGTATGATTGTTTTTGGTGAATAGCTTCAGAAGGCTATGCCATTATACATATGCTAGAATTGAGGCCTGTCGCAGCTTATAGTTGATTGCGTAGGATGCTATCCTTGTTTCATCGACTTATTACATACGCTTCTTTAAATATCTGAATATACGCTTGTCAAGAGAATACATTCCACTATATTAGTTTTTATACAACAATGCTTTGGGGGTTGAGGTGTGCAACGGCACGTACATCGCCAAACACACAGATGGACTATACCATGTTCGGAAAACACAACGCGACCCTACAGCGGCAGATACACAGACAGCGTGGACTGGTGAGACATCTCACAAGCGCACATGCACCTGCGCAATTATTCTATAAATATAGTATAGTAGGTGTGAGAAATGTACACATATGCACAGATGTATCACATAGGCAGGCTGTAAACGGGTTGAAAAGCGTATGCACAAACGTTAGACGCATGCACACCGGTAGTGGTATGCCTTATAGGTGTATACATACACAATTATATCACTCGTATATACTCCATGCGCACAAACACACACAACTCAATGCCAGACATATGCCGAATCACATGCAAAAAAATGCAAAACTGAGGCGGGTTCACGCACCACAGACTAACATCCGTTTTGCATCGTCAAAACCACACACTGTTGTAGCTGGCAATAGAGTGAGAAATACAAAGGACATTCAATCAGAGAAGAATACGCTATCCACAGCTGAAATCAGTTCTCGCAATGTTGGTATTAAGAATGATAATGCAGCAGATGTACGTGTTGGAGAGAATGATGATAGTACTACTATCACCTTTGGCAAAATCAAAGAGGTTGAACAGTTTAAAGAAGCGATGAGTACCATCTATGGACTGAAGCTACAGGATCAGATACGAGGTATGATATATTCGCCGGGCAAGAATATGGTGTATATCCTACTATATATTGAGTATTATTCTCTTCATGTTGGTAATGCGAGTAGTATTGCATGTAATATAGTTGATAGTAAGAGTGGTCATGATACAATGATCGCCCTTGGTATCCGAGACCTCGGGTTAGTTGAGTTGGTGGAGAGTCTCTATGGTGTCCATCTGTGTACTGAAGCGATCGGATCAGCTATGAGGTGTACACCGTTCATGCGACTACAATAAGAATGATATGATACATAGTTTGTATGTGTGGTGGATTTATATTGTTCTTGCTGCCTCCTTCTTAATACCGGTGTTGGGCGGTGTGAATCTTCCCTATTCCGTATGGCCCTGCACGAGGGAAGCGTAATTTGATTCACATGTAATGTTTTGGTATGGAGATTTGCATGTATGCCTGGTTTACTATGTTCTTACTATCTCTTCGTGCTAGTGTTTATCGAGTTTAAACCTCACTATTACGTATGGCATGGTTGTGCATGAGAGGTACGTTATCTGTTCAACATGTGATGTTATGGTATGTAGGTTGCATTTATGGTGGGGTCCGTTGATGTTTTGAAATGTTCGCTCATTTGTTTGGAATGGATACAAAAAAGAAGGTGCCTTCTCAGTCTATGAAGATATAGCATGTAGTTTGCATTTTTCTAAGGTGTGTTATATTTCCTCGTGACGGTGTTCCTCAGCTTTGATGAAAACGCTGCACGGATATGTGTGGAACCGAAGTGTTCAAGCGGCGCATTATCAGTTTTTACTGATACGACAACTAGAGTGTCTCCTCTGTGGGTTGTACATATCTTTAGTATATTCTTGTATTTGCGATGTTCGGTTTAAAACTTGTCAATC
>NW_014039303.1:1326-3186 GCF_001186125.1 Sphaeroforma arctica JP610 | reverse complement strand
CCTACCTGTGCTGAGCACTTCAAAGTGTTTCCACGTTTGTGTTTTTTTCGTATACATCGCTTACATTATCTGCACACCCACTGTAGCCGTGGACATGTTTCTGAAGATGGAAAAGCACAATTTAAAGCCTGGAGACCAGGCTTACAACGCTATGTTCCACGCCTACAGGGTGAACAACGACATGGAGGGAGCCATGTATCTGCTGTCGGTGATGAAGAAGGTAAGTGCACGTAAGAGATCTGCCATAGATTTATTGAATGTTTCGTTAGGGGACCTGTTTTCGTGGGCTTATTAAATAGGTATGAGATATTGTTGTCGCTCGACGGCATGTTGTCATAGATTTATTAAACCTTTTTCAGAGGTTAATTAAACTTGTTTCAGAGGCAAATTAAATCAATATGAGATGGTGTTGCAGCTTGTGGGCATTTTTTCGATAGGCTTATATTATCAATTGTGTATGGAATATAGTCATATCCGGTATTGGGCCTTTTCTTCTGAAGTGACCCTACCCCAGTTAAACAGATATATATATGAATATGGATCCCGTTCTGCTGGTTTGCAATTCTTGAAATGAGATTTTTGGATCGAGTTGTGCTCAAAGGGGACCCTGCCTTTTTAGGCGCAGACCGGTCCAGATTTAGCACCAACTGTTTCAAATTTGTAACACCCAAAAGTTGGTACAAGTTTGAACAAAGGCGCCGAACTCAGATTATAACAGCACTATCAACACATTGTTGGGGTGCACTTTGTATGCACGTACGTATTGTTATATGTATTATATAGCAGCTATTAATATTCAGATCCTAACATCCCTGACAACATCTTGCAGAGAGGATTGCAACCGAGCCCGTTGTCCAAGCGGTCGCTGATCCCAATGCTCGCGTACTATGGGACTTCTAAAACAAACAGTGCCGTATCCACTTCAGGTAGATGCACTAACACATAACGGATGTGCACATGTTTTGGGTTTCTAGGGGTGACATGTTATACAACGTACACAACACTTTACCTGACACTGAATGCGTTTGTGTTCTGTATGGCGATATGTTATTTAGAGTATAGACTATTTAAGTATGTCATGCATTACCTTTTGAACACGTCCATATTTTATTAAGTGGGGATATGCTATACAAAATATACCATGCCTTACCTTTTGAACGTGTTTGTATTTTATTTAATGTTGATAGACTATTTAAGTATACCATTCTTTACATTTTGAACGCGTTTGTGTTTTATTAAGAGGGGATAGGTTATATATAATATACCATGCCTTACCTTGTGAACGAATTTTTATTTTATTTAATGTTGATAGACTATTTAAGTATGCCGTGCTTAATCTTTTGAACGCGTTTGTGTTTTATTAAGTGAGGATATACTATATAAAATACGCCATGCCTTACTATACGAACGCGTTTATGTTTTATTAAGTGGGGATATGTTATGTAAAGTATACCATGCCTTACCTTTTGAACGCGTTTGTATAATATTTAGTGCTGATATGCTAAGTAAAGCATACCATGTTGTACCATATTGAGTGCGTATGTGTTTTCCTTGGTGGTGATACGGCATTTATAGTTCAAAATGTCCTATCAATCTTTTAACCGCGTGTTGTGTACATATAGCTGGCCGACAATTACGACAGCCTACAAAAAAATTGGTAACCCGACTACTGGTGCCTACGCATATAATACGTATACATATATTTGTACACTTGGCAAGGAAATATACCATACGTATATACTACATATATAAAATTTATATATTTTTATATACACTTAGCAAGGAGATATTCAATACGTATACATACATACATACAAATAATACATACATACATACAAATACACACACACACACACACAC
>NW_014039303.1:0-607 GCF_001186125.1 Sphaeroforma arctica JP610 | reverse complement strand
CTGGTCACGGTCACAGGCGGACGAGTTGTGTACTCAAGCACAACGTACACCATGATGCTGGATCATTACATTAACACTAAGAACTACACCAAGGCCATTGAGGTGGGTAGCATTGTGCCAGAAGCACGGCTTGAGGGGCAGGTACTAAGGCGTATGCTGATAGCGTACAGGTAGGTTGAGTGCGATTGCTATGTAGCTGAATGTATGGGCATATACGTAGATACATGTGGATGTATATGTGTATGTGTGGCTGTCGTATACATGGACGTATGCATGTGTGGGTGTATGTGGGTGTAAGTGTCTTACAAACGAGACAAAAGCATATCCGTGTTTGTACATATCTGTAGTTTATGGGTCTTGACAAAGTCTTGCTTCGTTCTACGTATGCCTGAGTGAGGCCTTTCGCATTTATATGTATATGTGTGCACATTTGCTTTATGGTTTTAGTGTTTGTCTAGGGTTTAGCGGTTAAGGTTGTTTATGCGTGTCCTTAATTTGTTGTGTCTAGATTCACAATCGGTCTCGCCCCGTAATAACGTCCCTTGAGTCCCTCGCATAACCAAACTGCACCTCGTACATATGTATGTATTTACTATGTACTATATAT
>NW_014039304.1:13520-18449 GCF_001186125.1 Sphaeroforma arctica JP610 | reverse complement strand
TATATATATATATATATATATATAATATATATATATATATAAATTTATATATAAATAGATTTGCGTGTATTTGTATTTGTACAAATGTGTAGCTACTTAAGAGACAAGAAACTATGTACATAATTCCTTTCTCTTAAGTACCTACACATTTATACAAGTACTTTGGGCATCGTATATATGCACATGTGGGCATGTGTTCGTGTGTATACAGGCTCATGCGTTGTCATACATAATTATACGCATATACATGTACACGCACAAGGCTATCTACTCGAATACGCACATTTATGTAATTTGTATGTTGTTTATTTGAGGCGTATAACTTCGCATGTGAATTTATCTTTGCCTCTATGCACTACTACAGCGACACACAAGAAGCAATCAGGTAGCACAGAAAGGAAGAAGCGGAGGTATAAGCCTGGGGCTAAAGCTTTGATTGAAATTCGCAAGTTTCAGAAATCCACAGATTTATTATTAAGGAAACGACCGTTCGCCCGCCTGGTATGTGAGACAGTACATTATGGTCTGTATGTTTATCAAGAGGGGCTATGCGCTTTGTGGATTAATTTGGGATTTGAATACTCGCTTCAATATGATCTATCTATCATTCTATCATTCTACATCTATTTACATTTTATTTATATATATATATATATATCTTTGGTAGACTTTGGTACGCGTAGGCGAGATAGTTTGTGGCGTAGCAATCGGCACGCACTCGTTCACGCACTCACTGTGTCTCACATGCACTCCCTCTTCTACAGGTACGTGAGCTATGCCAGGATTACAAACCCTCTATGCAATACCGGTGGACGTCCGATGCCCTTGCGGCGGTACAGGAAGCTGCTGAAGCCTTTCTGGTGCATTTATTTGAAGACGCCAACCTGGCCGCACTCCACGCTAAGAGGGTCACCCTGATGGTGCGGGATATACAACTCGCACGAAGGATCAGAGGCCCAGTGCATGGCCTTGGTTGAACGAAATATGGGTTGGTGTGTGTGTATAGAGATAAATTAGGCTTGATTGTGTATTGTTGTATAGTTCGTGTGGCTGCTGTGTCTGATCTGCAACTCGAGAAGATGAATAGATTTGTGTATGGGGTGATATAATGACTATGAAGCCACATGTAGTACACTTATATACATATGCTAACTTACTTACTTACTTACTTGCTTACTTACTTACTTACGCATATGTATATTTACACACGTGTGCGTGTGAGTGTGTGTGTGTATCTATCTATCTATCTATCTATTCGAATTTTACCAATGCTATGTAAGATAAAAGAATTAGTATGGTGTGATTCTACGCACGTATGTGCAGACTTGTACAGTTGCGATGGTACTCGAAGTTCTCTAATTGTTTCCTACTCATTTATTCTACTTTCAGGGCTTGCCTAGTGGTATCAGGGCACCTCGACCCCATGGACGCCTGGTGAACAACAACATAACTAGCCGGTATTTAATTAGTGAAGATATGTGGGTGTATATGCCCACTCTTACTTAGAAGTGACGTTCCGAGCCACTCCGCCCTGTCGGAGCTGTGTGTGTGCGCGTTCCCAGGTGAAGACATGCACGCACCAGGCATCCAGCTATCGCACTCCACGACCGAGGGAGAGTACTACTCACCCTTGTAAATTAGGGTAGAACCCCTCGGGGATGTCTACCAATTAACGTATATTCACTCACGCCTGGACCTATGTGGGGAGAGTATGGTCCACACACCAAGAATAGATCAATATCACTCTCGCCAAATTGAAACACTTCACATGTACAGACACGGGAGGTCCCTTCAGCGTTGGGTGTGTGTCAACCATAATGACAGGCGGTCGCATAGCTGCACCGCCTAGATAGGTTCAAATATGATAAATAATTGAATAAGATAACTTTAATCGTGGAAAATCATTCGATAGATACTGCTGTGCGAGCGGGCATTGGTACGCTCAGCGTTATAGTGTGTACAATTTAGATTTCGGATTGAACTGAATTTTATATCTACAGTGAATTAGCACTGCACCGATATGGTGGAATCGAAAAACATGACCCTTAATATAGGCGTTAGAAGTGTACAAATTAAGTTGTGAGGTCGAAAAATGAGGCATTTTACAAATCTCAATGAATGTCGGACGTTTATACCGATCTGTACCGTCACTGATTGCTGGAGCAAAAATTACTGACACATATTTCGTTCTTTTGCAAAGGTATATTAGATATTAGAGACTATGTATAATATCAACAAAAAAATAAAGTGCATTCACCACCAACATAAAGAATAATGAAAAAGATTGATTCCTAAACACAACGCCTTAGACCACTCGGCCAACCTGCAAACTCATGACAGGTGCAGGACTCGAACCTGCGCATCCGAAGATATTGCGGAGTTCACAACCAAGGGACAAATCCCCATTAAATGATATAAAGAACTTGTTTTTATATTTTGTTTTAAATTGTTTTATCGTTTTGGGTTTGAAAAAATCCCTGTACATACCATCAATACAGTACAATAATGTTCAATTTTGTGGGGTGGCAAACAGAAAAACATTACACGACTCAATAACGGTCAAACGTTTACAACCCGATCTGTAGTGTGACCTAAAACATAAATATGTATTCTTGTGCAAACGTATATTAAGGATAATGGGGTTAAAAACTCTGCGCTCACCCACCTTAACGGATGCAGAATAAAAAAGGTTATCTCCTAAACACAACGCCTTAGACCACTCGGCCAACCTGCAGTTTCATGACAGGTGCAGGACTCGAACCTGCGCATCCGAACATATTGCGGAGTTTACAACCAAGGGACAAGTCCCAGTGGTAACTGGATTCAATTTCAAATTTTAAAGTCAAAAATCAAGAATCGAAAAAAAAAATACGTCTCAACACAGGTTAATCGTGTAATGTCTTGGTCTATAGTGTGACATCATCATTGAGCGCTGGAGCAAAGATTACTGACAGATATGCCGTCCTTTTGTGAATGGGTATATGCCTTAGGGATGACATCTAAATAATAAAAAGCCCGCGATTTTGCCCCACATTAGAAAATGCAGAAAAAAGGATTGATTCCTAAACACAACGCCTTAGACCACTCGGCCAACCTGCAATTTCATGACAGGTGCAGGACTCGAACCTGCGCATCCGAAGATATTGCGGAGTTTACAACCAAGGGACAAATCCCAGTTGAGTGAGGTGAAGAATTTTAGTATATATAATTTTGTTTTATTTTGTTTTATCGTTTTGGGTTTTAAAAAATCCCTGTCCATACATCATTTCGGGCATATATACTTTTATAAATCTAAAAACTGCTATCTAACATCTCTCTCCTCTCTAGGGAGGGCACACCTCAACTCTGTGGCTATCTGAAATGGGGTTGACTTTTAAATAAGGACGTCGACTGTATTATATCCCTCTCTAGAGAGAAGCATAGAAGTGAAAATTCAAAATATGGCTGAGGACTGGCGTGCGAGGGACACAATCTTGGCTATATTACAGTATCAAGCTAGATTGTATTATTGTTTTAGGAGGTTAGCCTTTCAGGATTTCAATGACGAATTTACCGGAGAACCCATAACCACATTCAATTTACGACATAAATATGTAGTCAACCCCACCAAACTCATAGATATCCCTACCGAGCTCATCTCACTGCTCTGTGGGCCGTGGTATTTCGCATAGCCCTATGCATTTTACCTGAATTACGATGTTTATGAATTAATTGAAAAATAACACTCATCAGCAGAATTACGGAGAATTCCTGGATAAGACTATTATGTACTGCACATTCGCGCTTCAGCAACACGATTCGGATATGATACTGAACGGTTTTTGGTTATGAATCTTTATTCTTTCCACATTGATTGCAGAGCTGATATTGATTACAGTTTTGAGTAGCTATACACTGAAAACCGCTCACTCGTCACCACATGTGTTTAACTTGCCCTCAAATATACGGGATACGTAGAAATGGAATAGTAAAAATCGCACTGGAGTCCACCCTTTTTATTCAGCCACAAAATTGGGGACGATGCCGGTTCGAAAGCACGCCACACAATCCTTTCAAGGTTTCTGGCAGAATCAGGTGCAGTATTCTGGTTATTTATTTTTTACTGTATAGTTTTAGGTTGATAACATAGTATTTGCATAGCATGGTCACTATATACCTAGTCCGTGATGCTAGTACACAACTAGGTAGTCGAGGTGAAAGGTCAGCAGACGGAGATAATCTACATGTGTATATCTGTACATCACCAACTTATGTAATATGGTGTATTCGTCGCTTCCTTGATTATAGATAAAGTGAATCGAAAGTTTTGCTACAATCGGCTCAGTACGTACAACGCAAGTTATAACTGAAAAGTATTACCACCCAACAAGCGACCTCATCCTATTCGTCTCGACTGTAGCAGGCCCCTCTGTATTTATCACCCAACAAGCAACCTCATCTCGACAGTAACAGACCTCTCAACTCTGTATAAATACTTACTTTTGAAACATTTGAAACAATAGAGGGACATGTACATACACGTAAATTTATATATATTTTTATAATTAATAAATAGTCTCCAATGCAATAGAAATAAAATAAAATTGTTGTATGTATTTATGTTCACCAAAATTAGTATCCAAAAAAGCCATGAACAGAGGTATTTTTAATACTGTGGTTAAATATTTACAATTTTACACCACAAAACATCCCTACCACTGAGTACTGAGTCAGCCGACTACTGAGTCCTGCTCTATAGAGATTCTCTCTATCGCCATTTAACCGTTTTAACGTCTATCTAGATGTGATAATAGATCGAGTTATCCACAGTTAAATTTTTTATAATTATATATATATATATATATATATATATATATATATATATATATATATATATATATATATATATATATATATATATATATATATATATATATATATATACGTATA
>NW_014039304.1:7245-11071 GCF_001186125.1 Sphaeroforma arctica JP610 | reverse complement strand
TATATATATATATATATATTATATATATTATATATATATATATGGATATATGATATATGTATTACAGATGTCTTTGCCTGTGTCTGTGTATGTGTGTTTGCGTTTGTTATTACTATTCCTGTTTGCCTCTGTCTGTGCGTTTGTGCGTATCTGTGTCTGTGTCTGTGTATATGTATGTATCTGTGTCTGTGTGTATCTGTATTTGTGTTTGTGGGCATATTTATATATGTCTGTGTCTGTGTCTGTGTCTGTGTCTGTGTCTTTGCCTTTGTGTGTATATTTATATTTATCTGTATATGTATATGTGCGTCTATATGTGTCTGTGTCTATGTCAGTGTCTGCGTCTGTGTCTATGTCTATGTCAGTGCCTGTGCATTTACGTGTATGCTATAGAAACACTGCTCAACATAAGATACGCTCGGTTGTACCATTGTACTACACCAATAGTAAGTAGTCCATGTACACCGTGCATATTTCTTCGCCCAATTGTGGACACCGCTCATAAATATTACACTTTCGACCCGATTCCAAACTGACCTTGTTCCAAAATCCCGAACCCAACCCAAAATAAAAATTACAGAATCTTTTTGGGCTTGTGAGGAAATCGTCGTCAAAAGGGGATTTGGCAGGCAGTAACAGTGACAATGACGAAGACAGCGCCACACGCTTGGAACAGAAGGGTGAGGGTTTAGGGTTTAAACCCTAAATTTCTAAATCGGATGCTAGCACACTCTATGGATATACCATACTCTCATATATGACTCCAATGCGTACCCATTTTGATATCTGTACTGTATTTAATGCTGACGAATTGCCGCAAGAACGGCTTGCTTTGGTCAAATACTTGGGGGAACCCGCTATTTATTTTTTGGGCCAGCCCTGAGAAAACACTCCTAATTTTTCTAAGCCAAAAACCTGAGAATACACCCTAACTTTCTTTTGGTACGTACGGCATATCCCACCGTCACTCTCTCTAGGTGGCACGAGTTCGAAAGCATCCCAACTCTCCGAGAAGCCCAATAAGTTAAGCAAGAAAGGGTCAAAACCCGCCACACTGAACCAGGTGACCACCAAAGGCATAGAAAACGCCGCCTTTGTGATGGCCAATATTTGGAATCCCCTCCGCAGCGGGTTTCAGTTTCTGAAGCCGACATTCCCGCAGATCGTGTCGGAGCTGGAAGAACAGTAAGTACTGAGAGTGTAGGTGTGCGCTTGTCTTTGTGTGTATGTATCGGTATCTGGGTACATATAAACGTATTAACCGTACAAACGTATATATATCTGCCACGTGTATGTGCAAGTCTGTATAGGCTGATTGGTTCTTTTGTCCATTCCAAAGTCTTCGCAATACAATGCGTTGTCATTGCGTGCATATGCGACGGCGTGAAGCATGTGACAGCCTCCATCGCTTGCATCTATATCATACGTATTGAATAACTGCATAAGTGGCATATATACCACGCACGTGGTGCGTGCTTCATACCATTGATCATTCTGGCCACAAGGGCACCTGTCCAAACACACACGGGACAGGTCATCGCCCTCCCTCTGCAGGAATTCGTATGTGCCGTTGCACATTCAACAGTTCAGTCTACGATTCTCCGCCAGCGCGAACTATTAACTACAGCAATACGCACAATGGCTTGGTGTTGACTGTGTGCGCTGGGATTGATTGGCGTTGTCGCTGTTGTTGTTTCTCCGACTGGGTGCACAGTCACTGACTCTGTCGTGGTCCGTAGTTCACATTTTGTACTTTTGCTATTTTTGTAACATTGTCCCATTAATTTAGAATGGAATAGAATTGTCCAATTAAATTAGAATTAGTACCGAATTGCCCCATCATGTCATAAAATGGTATCGATTTGGCATTGACGTGTCCCATTCAACACAAAAATGGTATCGAATTGACCTATTTAATAGGAAATGGTATTGAACTGGGACCTCAAAGGAATTGTTTGTTTGTAAGTAGTATGTGTGTTTTAGCAATAAGAAGATATACACATCCTTCTACGGTGCCCCTGTGCATCTGTTCCCGTGAGTGCACCCCAAGTATGTACCAACATCCTTGTACGCTCCCCCTCCGTCAGTGCCCAACAAGTCCATCTTATTAACGTCCCTGTATCCTTATACGGTTTCTCGTCCCAGTGCCAGCTATTCCAACATTTTCCACAGCGGTGTGATGTGCGTTAAGATCAACACGGTCATGTGGCGGCTGAGTGTGGGCATGCTGACAGCCAGGAACCTGATTGTGTTCACGCTCGTGCGCACCCAAGACATGCTGGGAGAGATCATTGTGTCAATCAGCCCCATCAATATCATTCGGTGTGAGGCTATAGAGAGTAAGAGGGATCATCCGGACCACTTGTTCAACTGTTATCTGAGGGTAAGCTGTTTGGAATGGCTCAGCGTGTGGTGTTGTTATGTGGGGGTGCGCATGCGGGCGATAGTCTTTTTCACTGTCGTCCAGGGCGATTGGTTCTGTTTAGAAGGTGTTGGCCCACCGAGCATACATAAATACATGCATATATACACATATACATACATGCATACAGACGTACGTACATGCATACAGACGTACGTACAAGCATACATACAGATATACATACGCAAATACAGGCATATATACATATATAAATACATACATGCATGCATGCTTACATGTATGCATACATAATGCAACTTACATTTTGGTCACAGAATACACATTAATGCGATAAAAACCAATCAGAGGACTACAATGCAAACCATCGCTGTGTCCTTCACTCAGGACATCAAACGATGTACTCTTGATATGACCCGCCATTGAGAACACTTTACCTACATCCGTGTCATATATCTCATCCAGGTTACCAAAACACGAGTGCGACATACAGCTCACTTAGGACACCAATACATCCATCCAGACGATAAAACTCACTTCAGATATCTGCATGTGTGTCTGTACTACAGCGTACATACAGCACACAACTACAGAATCCATGCCATAAGCCGCACTGCGCACGCCAAATTCATGCAAACATGACGATGTATGCAAACGTTCGGCCATTGCATAAACCAAGTTTGCCAGACCAGTACATAAACTCATCCATATACCACAACCAGGACGGCCGCACACTGAAGTGCGCTACCACAGCCGACTGGTGGTGGGAGAATTGGGTCACTACTGCATACAATCATGCCATGAATCCAACACAATACAGCACACTCGTCCATTCCATAAACCAAGTTTACAAGACCAGGACATAAAACAAGTTTACGAGACCAGTACTAAAACTCCTATGAACCACCATCAGGACGGCCGCACACTGAAGTGCGCTACCACAGCCGACTGGCGGAGGGACAAATGGGTCACGGAGATTAATGCTGTGCTTAAACGAAACGAGGGTGTTGTGAAGGTCACCAAAGATCATCTGAAATTGGAAAAGTGGAGCCGAGCCATGAGGTGCGTTTCGAGATCGATTATTTATGTAATTGTCTCGCTTCCATTTTTATTTATGTATTTCTTTCTGGCAGAATTGGGGGGTGTTTTGAGAATCGGGATTTGCAATTGGTTTATCCCCGATAGTGGGCCTCTGTTTTTGTAGTTATTCTGATTGGTGGTATAAGGTGATACTGTTTCGCTTCATATGTTGTTACGTATTGTTCAATTGAATTAGACAATATACTACAACAGTATTCTACTGTACACAAAGATGCTGGCACATGAAGACACCCTTCGTTCATCAAAGTATGTATGTATATATATATATATATATATATATATATATATTATGTATTACCTATATATATATATATATATATATATGTGTGTGTGTGTGTGTGTGTA
>NW_014039304.1:0-5578 GCF_001186125.1 Sphaeroforma arctica JP610 | reverse complement strand
TATATATATATGTGTGTGTGTGTGTGTGTGTGTGCGTGTGTATGGTATACATATATGTGTGTGTTTGTATACATATATATGTATGTCGGTGTTTGGGTTTGGGTTTGGGTCTGTGTCTGTCTATGTCTGTGTAAGTGTGTAGTATATAGCATATAGAGTATAGTGTATATATATATATATATATATATATACGCGTATATACCTACATATCGACACACCTAGGTCACCTATGCACCATTACTTCACAATCATTCTACTACAACTATACATACACGTACATGCCTGCACATATAGCTCGGTGAGCGCGAGCTCCAATGAAATGTCTGAGGGTGACGCGCAAGAGGGCACATTTAAAGATGGTGTGGCTGTACTTATGGTGGCGCTAGCGCGTTCGCAGGCGGCCCCGGGCGAGAACTGTGGGTCTGTGTTGCTGGGTATACGACCAGAAGTGGGTGCTAAAAGTGAGTTCCCAGAGGTTACTAAGATGGCTGTGTACGTGTTTACGACTTGAGGTTACGCCTACGGATGTGTGTAACTTTTTCTGCTTTAGTTTATGACTACATATGTGTATGAGGTTGCTGGTTGAGCTCGTGACTGTGGATGTGTATGAGATTACGACTACGGATGTTTTAAGGTTTTAGGGTTATATGTATATATATACTTTAGGTGGGCCGATAGACGAGTATGAGCCATACGAGATCACACACATGAACATTAAAGGCTTGTCAAAACATTCGGCACTAACCCTTCACAACACCCACATTCAAGCACTCACAGCGGTTGTGTTCAACGCACTCTGCACATACACACAGTCGTCTTCTGTCGACCGCAGAGTGCAATGGAAGAGGTACGCATCTTCCTGACCTCGGGCAACTACGCCAGTATCAACCTGAATAGATCGCTGACTAGTATTAAGCACTACATCAGAATCGGTGGCATTCCGGATGACAAACCCTCGCACATACCAAAGTAGGTCGGCTCATATGTGTATGCCTATGTTTATGTCCTTGTCGACGGGTGTGTACTGTGTGTCTGTGGGCTATTAGTATACGGATGCCTATGGACAATAGTTTTATGGCTTCAGTTAGTTTGTGAATGTACAGAAACAGTTAGTGTTTATATCTATGGACAGTTGTATAGTGTATGGCTATTGTCAGTCAAGTGAATCTCCTAGACCGCTAACGCACGTCTGTAAACTTTTAAATTTTGAACCCTGAAACTTCATCACCCGAAACCCCTAACACAACAGCTATGAACTAGTCGAGATCCTAAAACCCGACGACCTGTCTCCAGTGGTGAACCCCATACTCGAGGAAAGCAATGCACGCCAACTCACACCCAACGCACGCCTGAAGAAGTACCTGCATGCGGTGTGTGTGTACATCCACACATACGAGCTGCTGTGTGTAGGCCTATCCTTGCTGTTGGTGGGGATTGTGTTGCCCAGTATAGTGGCCGATTACATAGTCGTGGTGGTGGGTACGGCAGTCGTGTGCCTGTTTCTGCACCTGCATGTGATGCCTGATCTGGACACGGTCAAAGATCATGAAAGTATGTAGAAAATGGTGGTAGGGACGTAAGATGTGTCTATGTCTATGTATATGTATGTTTATTATAAAAAGAATAATGTGTTTTTAGAGTGGGGGGGGGGGGGTTCATGAGGTAGGCGTGGGGCGGGACGTATGTCTTTGCATGTTTCTGTAAGAGAGTATTGGGCAGTCTTACTGCTACTTATTACAATTCTCCGGCATTGGACCGTACGTATGTGTATCTTGTTATGCACTACTTGTCCATGAGGTTCGCATTTTCGGCAGCATTAACGTTCTACATGTATTCTAGATCTTGGCAACACTTCAACCAAGCCGTATCTTCCGCAGAAAAAGTATGTGAATGTACTATATGCGCACTACACATCCACTCAGTTCCAAACATAAACACACCACCCTCTCAGCCTACTATGAGCTGACAATCAACGGAACACTGCGGTTCTCCGACTGCTCAGACGATGACGAATCAGATACAGGTACGTGGCACTGCATTCTGGTGTCGACCCGTTTAAACGTATTTCATTGGCGTTGTACTTGATGCACTTCATCGGTGATAAAATATCATGGCATAGTACTAGTCTACCTACACAAGACACATACGATACACACGGTGCCTGTAGCGACCCAGATGTGCGCTCGTACGGGCACAGTGGTCCCTCGTGAGCCCATACCGTACAGTGTCAGTCATGCATGAATTCATTTGACGCCCGCGGGTGTGTTCAGTGGTGTTCCAGTCCCACTTAAAGGTCCGAGATCCCTGGACCTTGCGCATTGTCCTGTCGAGCTTAACTGATTACTTCTTCGCAGGATCGCCTGCCGTTCCTTTGCGTTGCGTTCCTTTGCGTTGCCTTGCGTTGCGTTCCTTTGCGTTGCGTTGCGTTCCTTTGCGTTGCGTTCCTTTGCGTTGCGTTCCTTTGCGTTGCGTTCCTTTGCGTTGCCTTGCGTTTTGTTGGCATATTGTATTGTGCGTGTCTGTGCGTATTGTGTGTGCTGAGTGGTCGTAGTGGTCTGTGCGTGTGTTCTGATGGGCCGCTCGTTACCTGTGACCTGTGAGTTGTTCTGCAATACTCCATTTAGATGAGCTGTGCGGTCGTGAGCATCGGCGCCTGCGCGCTGATTCGACATGATCCAAAGATCGTATGTGTTACCTCGAGATACACAAGCACGCACGCACGCATATGCTACGAACCCATGTAGACACGGTCATTTTCTTGCCAATGGAAACGATAAATATCTTCAGGCGAATTAGAAGAGCCGGTGGATGAGATGGAGGGCTTCGTCATGGAACTGCAGCGCGAGTTCCCCGACCTGCACCCAGTCACGGCAGAGCGTTTCATTATCTCTCAAGACTGCAACATGAAAGAGGCAATCAAAGCCAGGAGGGAGTTTGAAGAGGTGTGTTAGCGTCTCAAGGTTTTAGGGTTTTGTGTGAAACCCTAAACCCTCAAACCCAGCTTTCGTAGCTGGACATTTATGTGCTGTTCTCGTACTCGAGTAGTCGATGATGTGTGCTTGTTCAGTCTAGGGTATTGATAGCAGTGACAACCCTTCGGAATACCAGTAGTAGGCGAGTGGCGACACACCCTGTGGTGTTCTGTTGCAGTTTCACCCCTCAGGTATGCCAGGCTGTTCTGTGCTCTCATTGTGACCACTCCACATTCCTATGCCTAAACTTGGACACACTCGTTGAACCCTAAACCCTAAACTTTCCACACTTATTATAGGGCTGCTATGCCTAAACTTGCATACGTGTATTAAGCCCTAAACCCTGAACTTATACACACTTGCACCAGATCACCTACGCCTGGAACATCCTGACCAACACGGATATGCTACATATGTTTCAAATGGGGATGTTCTACCTACACGGCGTCACACGCGATAACGCACCGCTGGTGGTGATCCGCTTTGAACGGTGCGCTCGAGTTCACTTGCAAAGCGTTTTATGACAATGAATACACATTTAAATCTACTTGCGGCGAATACCCCCACTCCGCGCCGGATATGTATTGGAATGTGTGTTTAACTCTGATAACTATTGGAATGTGTATTTAACTCTGATAACTATTGGAATGTGTGTTTAACTCTGATAACTATTGGAATGTGTATTTATCTCTGATAACTATTGGATTGTGTGTTTAACTCTGATAACTATTGGAATGTGACTTAGCACTTGGATCACCTTCTGACGTTTGATTCTGATTAGACAGTGTGTGTATGTTTGATTACACTCGCGTGCTGAACGAATACTGGATTGCGCATGCAGTTTCTATCACAGTGCTTCCCGTCACACGCGCATCACCATATATATATATATTATGTGTATATATATATATATATATATATATGTGTGTGTGTGTGTAAGCATGAATCTATGTATCTATATGTATTTATTTATGTATGTATGTGATCATGTGCATATGTACGTGTACACGCATACGTATGTATATCTTTTAATATATTGAATGCTCGAGTGGTTTGTATATTTCTCTGGGAGAAACGTCTACGCATGCATTTAGGAGTTACGACTGGTACCGGCGCATTGTAGGATACACATCGCTAGATCTGGTGCGTTACTATTCGTGACGTGACGATGTCTTCCTTATTCAAGCTGCAATGCATGTGCTAAACTTGGTTTCCACATGCTTTCTATTTTCTCCAGATTAAATTTGAAGTTGATGAAGCCGATTGAAATTTGTCAATTCGTAGATTATGTGCTGAGGCGGATAGACCGGATTGCCCCAGCATACCAGCGTGTGGCTATTATCATGGACTTCCACGGCTTTCAATACTCCAAGCAGGTACTGAAAGCCGCACTCGTATAGAGTACATATGTCGAATGTCCGATCACTGACTATTACAACTACGTAAGTGGCTCGTGAAATCAATGATAACACTTATGAATCCTTCTGTAGTGCTACTGATGCCAGAGCCGTATGATTAGCAGACATTATGTGCGCTCGTTACGGTCAATAGTGCTGCAAACTTCCCATTAGCTCTATGCAACCTAAAGTAGCCAACCTGCGGTGATTGTGTTAGCATCAGTGTTGATTGTGCGTGTGCAAAGGCGACCGATATTTCAGGTCTATCTCGCACGCAGTATACCGACACGTGTACTGCTGAGAAATCAAGTAACATGTTCCTGTACTCGTTAACGTCTGCCTGATCGCATTGTGTCGCTAGCCCTGTTGCTCTGCTCGTGGGCGATTACAGCTTTCTGAACCATCTGTGCATTGAACCCCTCACTACGTTCTGCTTGGCCTGAGAACTGTCATACACTATCGCCACATATCGGTATATACAAAGTCCAATCACTGAGAACTGTCATACACTATCGCCACAGATCGGTATATACAAAGTCCAATCACTGAGAACTGCCATACACTATCGCCACAGACCGGTATATACAAAGTCCAATCACTGAGAATTGTCATACACTATCGCCACAGATCGGTATATACAAAGTCCAATCACTGAGAACTGCCATACACTATCGCCACAGATCGGTATATACAAAGTCCAATCAGTCTTGTGCACTAGCCGACATTCGACCTCCAAGGCGTTGCTGCATACTTTATTCTCCTGGCCAGATAATGAATTATGAGATGGTGTATGCTCGTAGGGTCGGTTGTTCGCTCCAAGGTGTCGGATACCTGTAAGTTCGGTCCAAGTATATAAGCCGCCCAACTGACCGGCCGTTGTTTAATGTTTATCCACAGGTGGACTTCGGTTTCTACTCCGAAGCTGCGGGAACGTTAGCCAAGACAATGGTGGAGGTGTTGGATAAGGTGTACTGTGTCAATACACCCCTGACAATCCGTAGTGTCTGGATGTTTGTCGCCACGTTTCTCAAGTATGTTATTTCTACTGTTACGGTGCGAGCATTCGACCCGATAAAATCGATGTGGTGCATGTGATTTGTATGATAATATGTATTATATATACCTTGGATGGGCAGAGAACCACACACACACACACACATATATATATATATATATATATATATATATATATATATATATATATATATA
>NW_014039305.1:12669-18455 GCF_001186125.1 Sphaeroforma arctica JP610 | reverse complement strand
AATCCAAGGCAATTGGTTATAAACACCTCTTGTCGCATTCATTGAGGGTATCCCGTGGTTTCGAGTGTGTTCTCTCGTAGTGTACTATGACCATGCAATCCAAAGACAATTGTTTGCCACACCGCCCTCTGATAGAATCCATTCGTTTTCTCTGCCACTTCTAGTGCAAGTAGTAGACGACTCATCAGCAAAATGCCAAGCTCAACTGCAGCAACACGACAAGCAACAGCAGGCGCAGCAACTGCAACTGCAACAGGAAGTACAGTCGCTCAGACAGCAACTACTGCAACAGCAGCAACACGCGCAGCAGATCCTCCAGATGACCCCCGGACAGCCCACATGTGACCGGCATGGCTGCATTCGCCCAGAATACGAGGAGTACCATGGAGGGCAGTTCAAACCAGGCAGCATGCTGTACGGAGGAGGGATTCAATACCCAACGGACATCTGCAAGCAAGCCCACGACAACGAACCTCGCATGACCCTGATGATGGCGTCTGAGATCCAGACGCTGTTTAGGGTAGGGCAAGCGATGGCACTAGTGCTGTATGAATGGGTGTAGTCTTGTTGTACGCACTCGCCCTGCACTGATGTAGAATAGTCCTGAGGTCATGTTGGTTATATTGGAGTGACTCGTCAACTACACTTGGGACTTGGTATTAACATTATGTTTATGAATTTGGAATGTATGTTTAGCTTGGGACTTGGTAGTAACATTATGTGTATGAATTTGGAATGTATGTTTAGTTAAGCTACACATGGGACTTAGTATTAACACTATGTGCATGAATTGGGAATGTAAGTTTAGTTAAGCTACACATGGGACTTGGTATTAACATTATGTGCATGAATTGGGAATGTATGTTTAGTTAAGCTACACTTGGAGCTTGGTAGTAACACTATGTGCATGAATTTGGAATGTATGTTCAGTTAAGCTACCATGGGACTTGGTATTAACATTTGTTCTGTATTACGTATGCGGATGTGCATCAATTGGGAGTGTATGTTTAGTCACGTATTGTGTTGACACTCTTTCGATCGCTGAGGAATCGACTGGTCATGAGTGAAGAGTAAGCTATCAGTAGACAATGTGCGAACCTTTTCTGCTACACAGCTGTTGCGGGGTGCAGCTCTAATCGCTATCAGCCTAGTTAAATCACATTCTATTGCTTTAAAGTACATCTCCATGGTCTGCTAATGCGCTGTGCTTGTGCTATTGTGTTCAATAGAGCTACCTGAACAGCAGTGTGGAGTATCTCGAATGGGGCACGGGTGGCAGCACATATCAGTTCTATGACCAGGTATGTGTATTCGTGAGGTAAACCCTAAAACCCTAAGGCTAATCGCTACTGCTGGCTGATGTGCCGTACAGGGGGACTTATCAAGTTAAGTAGAATGCGTGCTATTTGAAGACAGGAACATATGTGTGTGCAAATACTTAATTGCCATGCGTAAGACTATCATGTAGTTACCTTGTGCACAGTGTGTATACTACATGTCAGTAACTCATGTGTGTGCGAATACCTAGTTGCCATGCGTAAGACTATCATGTGGTCACCTTGTGCACAGTGTGTATACTACATGTCAGTAACTCATGTGTGTGCGAATACCTAGTTGCCATGCGTAAGACTATCATGTGGTCACCTTGTGCACAGTGTGTATACTACATGTCAGTAACTCATGTGTGTGCGAATACCTAGTTGCCATGCGTAAGACTATCATGTGGTCACCTTGTGCACAGTGTGTATACTACATGTCAGTAACTCATGTGTGTGCGAATACCTAGTTGCCATGCGTAAGACTATCATGTTGTTACCTTGTGCACTTCTACCCATGAGCTGTTACAGTGTGTGAGAATGTGCATGTATTGTCCAATAATGAGAGGCTCGAAATTTGTCCACCATTCTTATATAGCCATAAATCTGCAATGTATGGGCAGTTCGAGTAGCGTCTAGCCTCACACTATACGTAATTGCAGCGATTGTTGTAGTCTATTCAAGGCCTTATGCGTTACTCTGGAGGTCTAAGTAGGCACGGCGTATCAGAATGTTCAACTCAGCCGACGCACACGCCACCCACAGGTGAAACACATGACGTCTATTGAGAACAACGAGGAGTGGTGCAACATCATGCTCAACACCAGCCACGTGAAATGCGGCCAGTCCACCGGCCAATTGGACTACTTCTGTCCCATGCGCAATGCCCTGTCTGGGCCCTATGGTGTACCGGTATGTGTTGTGCCTTCTATGCCGTTGCGTTGCGTTGTGTTGCGTTACGTTGCGTTGCGTTGCGTTGTGTTGTGTTGCGTTGCGTTTTGTTGCGTAGTGTTGTGTTGCGTTACGTTGGGTATCTCGGCTGTGCTGCGGGCGCTGTTGGAGCGAATGGAGACGTCTATGGTGCACGTGACACACACAAACCCTAAACCCTAAGAGCTGTAGAGTGTTTGTGATTCTTTCAACCTCTTTGGAATGGCATTGTCCATGACTGGTGTCTTCTCGCCAGTTGAGTGTCAGTGTACCGTAGTTTGTTTGTGACACACTGAGCTGTAGAGTGTTTGTGATTCTTTCAACCTCTTTGAAATAGATACATTGCCCATTGCCCATGATGGGTGTCTCCTCGACAGTTGAATCGTGAACCGTAGTTGCAAGTCTTCATAGTGATCGTTTTCACAGCAGCTTCCACAGTTTCTTCACTGGCCTCATTGACGCCAAACCAGGCTGTCTTTCTGATTTCGATTCATGCATCGTGGGGTAATAGCTACAATGCATTAGCGCTTTCTGATCTGCTGAGCTTTGACTCTAAATCGCCTGCGCCTTCCTCGCCCAAACATCGAATAGAATAGAATTGCACTGCTGCGGGGAATGTGTACAATCGCTTTAAGGCTTTCCAAAGATTCACAATTACATAATACGCAAAAGATGTACAAATACACAATACGCAAAATATGTACAAATACATAATACGCAAAAGATGTACAAATACATAATACCCAAAAAGATGTGCAAATACACATAATACCCAAAAGATGTACAAATACATAATACGCAAAAGATGTACAAATACATAATACCCAAAAGATGTACAAATACATAATACCCAAAAGATGTACAAATACACAATGCGCAAAATATGTACAAATACATATTACGCAAAAGATGTCGCATGCTATTCACCTTCGCCATATTCGCACATTGTGCAAAGCGATATATAAGTAAGTGCGCATTTCACTCTCTGCCCCAATGGTTCCTGTTTCCATTACTCACTACATACCAATTCAATGTCTAAACTATGTGCCCCAATAGTTCTTGTTATCATTACACACTACATACCAATTCAATGTTTAAACTCTGTGCCCCAATAGTTCTTGTTACCATTACTCACTGCATACCAATACAATGTTTAAACTCTTTGCCCCAATAGTTCTTGTTATCATTACTCACTACATACCAATTCAATGTTTAAACTCTGTGCCCCAATAGTTCTTGTTACCATTACTCACTGCATACCAATCCAATGTTTAAACTCTGTGCCCCAATAGTTCTTGTTATCATTACTCACTACATACCAATTCAATGTTTAAACTCTGTGCCCCAATAGTTCTTGTTATCATTACTCACTACATACCAATTCAATGTTTAAACTCTGTGCCCCAATGGTTCTTGTTATCATTACTCACTACATACCAATACTTCGTTTCCCATCTTAATACGGTAATGTATCTATCTACTACATTCCACGATCCGGCCTGGTCTTTGCTCAATAATGTAACATGCTTTCTTTCTTTTCCAATTCAGCTCTATGACAGTATAATTTCTTCGCACGCCGAGGTATGTATCTCGTATTGTTTAGAAGTGTTTGTGGAATGTCCAGAGTGTCTATAGTGATAAGCACAGTAGGGGTTAAAACCCCATCAGATTACATACCTACATGCAAAACCTCTTTCGCAGGGAGGCTCGTAAGTAGAATTTCACGTGAATTTTGCTTCAAGGTTGCATGTGGAAGTGTGCTCAATCACCCAACCAGATCCCAGCGGGGCCAGGTCCAAGACTCTCAGACTCTCAGCCTCTTGTGTGTTGTTATTCGTATATACTGTGGCCCTTGCTGCGCATCTTTCGATCGCGCGAGTTGAAGTTATTGCTTCCGTTTGTTCAATTCCACTGTGTGATTGTTTTCAATTAACAGGGCAATCACACCGGCTTCTTCAACTACCACAAATACGTCAACATCCTCGACTACCTGCCCAATGAGTACTATGATGTTATTTTGGTAGATGGACGCTTCCGTGTCGCGTGTGCATTGAAAGCTCTTGCATATGTCAGGCCGAAAACCGGTGTGCTCGCCATCCATGACTATCAGCGACCATGGTACCATGTGGTCGAAAAATACTACGACAAGGTGTGTTCGAAAAATACTACAACAAGGTGTGATCATGCAGTGTTGATGTTCTAGAGCGTCTCAAAGTATTTTCACTACTCCGCCCCGTGAGTTTGGACGGTTCAAGCGAGTAAATTTCCGAGCTCGTGCCGTTTGTATTCTCTTGAACACACTCAATCCATTAAGGACCGCGCTCTTTTGTTAAGGAAGCCCTTGAATGCGCATGGGTGTTGAGAAGTGTACAAGTCTACGTTCCTGTCTTCTTCTCTGCCTCCGTATCTTTTACTACTCACACGGGGGATAGGTGACACCAATTTGCACTTGGCTGCAATCTGTCGTGTATGGTCTAAGGCAGTCTTTTGATCGAGCAAGTGACTACTAGCTAGCCAGTGATAACTAATAATTGTATATACATCATATGCATGGCTCCCACTTTGTATCTCTGGCATGTATTTCGTACGTAAAATTTAATTCCAGGCTCTGTGTATTGCCTGAGAGTCTAGTACGTAAGCTTCATTGTAGTTTGTACCCGTCGAGCATTGAATAGTCGAGTCTCAGTTCACAGGCATGCACCTTGCAATGAAAGATCGTTCATGATTCTCTGTCCAAACATCGCCTGCTCTGCGGAAGTAAGTGAACCTTTGGTCTTAAAATGCAGAATTTATAACTTTTAATTCTACGTACATTGTGTTGCTATATCACCAGATCGAGGAAGTTGTTGGACATGAAACATTCGCCGTCTTCAAACCCAAACCAGACCTTCTAGAGGCTCAATATGACGACTACCTAGAGTACTTGAAGGACTGGCGTTAGTGGTTTTATCGGTGCGAGGTACTGATAATATCTAATTTAGAATCAGATTTGAGTGCTCCATCTTATCAATGTATTTTCCAATGAGTTTGACTCTGGTAGCCTAACTACTTTGACCCTGGTCGCCTAACTACAACTACAATCTAAAAGTTTAACTTGTAGAATTTAGAACATTGATATTGTGTACTATATCAATAAATGCCTAACGATTGTTAACGCGAAATAATCGACGCAGACAATCTACATTGCTGCTATGTTGCTAGATGTTATGCTATGTTGCTAGAAATCAATTTCTTAAGCAGTTGACATACAGTACCCACAATTTGGACCTGCGTTAGCAGATTCTTTGAGCAATGTTGTTGGAAAGTTGTCTTATAAATGCAGCACATCTGCGTAAACGATACTAATGAATCAAATCTGGTAGCAATAAGAATACAGCTCAGTACGAGAGGAACAGGTGTCTCACATATTTGGTATTGGGGGTTGTCTGAAAAGACCCTGATAGACGGGCTTTTTGAATCGGGAGAAAAACTTTGCCCATGTATCCGTGAATGATAATTTCAAATATTAATATCGCTACATCCTCTGTAGTATATACATAT
>NW_014039305.1:0-11269 GCF_001186125.1 Sphaeroforma arctica JP610 | reverse complement strand
AAGAAGGGACCAGTTGGCCTATACCAGACCGTCGTCCAAGCATTCGCCTCCTTCGTAAGCTTTCCCACGTGGGGCTTCAACTCAGCCCGCAAAAACATGTGGTGTGTGACGTCTGCCATTTCAACCACGTAGCTAAGTGGTGCCTAAACTGACACCACCTTAGCCGGACCACCTCAGCATGTAGACAGATCATGGGACTTGCCACGTAAACTACACCAAACCTGAGCGCCCACCGGCAGCAATGGTACATCTTCGCACCTGATCTTGGCGCGACTCTGCTGATCGAGCTGAGCCCGCCGATCACGAACAGCCGCCAGAGCGTCACGAACCATAGCCTCCGTGCCCTTCTCAGATTCCAGCAGTGACAGTGCCCTGTCCTGCAGCTCCAACCGCTTCTGCCCGTTGAAGTCCTTGCCAGTCATATGAAAATACGGCGAGAACCCCGTGACCGAATTGCGCGTAACATTGTAGATACACACCATTTCATACACCAAGTGTAGCCACACATGCGGCGAACCATCCGCTGCTTAATCTCCCTGCGCAGTCAGTCCTTCATCGTCCTGATGAGTGTCTCTGGCCGCCCATTACTCGGATGGCGGTTCACCGTGATCCAGTGCGGCTCGATTTAACGGCGTTCACAGAATGTCGTCACGTCTCCATTCTGGAACTTTTTGTCCACATGCATCACTAAGCGAGCGGGAGAGCCCCAAGCCAATACCTGTTCCTCCATAAAGCGTACCACAAACACTCCATCCGCGTTCGGGCTGAAGACTCTTGCAAACATCATACGAGTCTGTGTGTCCGCCGCTAACAACATCTTGGCTGACCGTTCACTAAGTCAAAGTCCATGAAGTACATGCCTATCTCCCTCATGGGTTCCTCAGGACGTCTCGGTTGTTGGAGGAGGTCCTTCTCCTTCCCCAAGTCGTCTGAGATCGCTTGACAAGCATCCCAACTCTGACGCACGTGAATGCACATTTCCATCATGCCGCTCCAACCCCAGAACGTGTGTGCCAGCTGATCCGATCGCTTGGCACTCGGATTTACAAACAACTTATGGGTGTACCGTACAATCCTCTCAATGATGTACTCCCCACCTCGGCCCCAAAGACCGAGAGCTTATTGACTGTAGGCGCTCTCGCTTCAAGTCTTCACTGGACTCGTCCACAGATTCCTCCTCCAACTTAGTGCGCTCTGCAGCACTAAGCGGCACCTTGGCCTCTGGTTCATCCAGATCCATGTCGTCCTGAGCTTGCATCGTATCCACAATCTTAGCCCAAGTTCCTCTGCCGCCGATTTAGCTTCAAGGACTTCGCACTCTGACTGCGCGTGTACATCGCTCCTAACGACTCCCCACCTTTGGGCGTGCCAACTTCTTCCGGTTGGACTTCTGCCTTCCGCACAGACTGATCCAGTACCTTACTGGTATCCCAGCGTGATTGTGTGGAAAAATCACCTACCGCAGAGATAGGTGTGGTCTCTACCTTAGCTTCCTCTGCTGGGAGCCCACACCTAACCCTCTTGCCACTCGGATGAGTCATAGCACCTACTGTGTCCTCCTGCACCATGCAGGAAACAACTTCATTCTCACGTTTTACCGCCGCCGCAGCTAATTTCTCAAAGATGGGCCGCTTGGCTTCCAGCTTCTCCCAAAAGTCCCTACGCAACTTGCGCGGTCTATACGGACTCATGTGACAGACTAGCGTCACAAAATCGGGTACCGGTATAGACTCATGCCCATGCTTCAGGAAGACACCTTCTTTCAGATATATGACCAGCGGATCAGCCGAGAAACGCGGGACCATCTCCTTAAACCACCAAGCTTCAGGGGCATATAGGCACACCAACGTCGCGGTTGCCTTATCCCTCCTGATTCTTGCTACCACCCTGCCCAAATCTGACCACTTCGGATTGAAGTACCACCTGGTACCTATACAGATACGTAGGCTGGTAGAAGGGCTTCATCCGATAATTAGTCGGATGGGTAACCCCTTCCGTATCGAACGGACCAAAACTATCCCATACCTTGGTTAAACAACTCTTGGTCGAGGAATACGACTCTGTTTTAGGCTCCACCACCACTGGATCTCTGCAGTGAACCCGTTCCTCTACTAGCGCACCCCGCGCCTGTATAATTGGGTCAATGTGGTATTCTATGTGCGACTGCACATCAGCCACAGGATTCAGCTCACCCGGTATGTACTTATGTACTATATCGAAGTCTCTTAACACCTGTGCATACCGGGCTATCCTCCTACCTCTCACCGACGAGTCATAGGACAACGGATTCTTCGTCAGTATCGTATTCAGCGGCTCATGATCCATGAAGATCGTGAGCGGATGCTGCGATCTCTTGACAATGCGCCAGGACTTGTGCAAGCAATCCACAAAAGCCAAGGCCTCCTTGCCTGTGATTTAGTTGCTTATCTGGGCCGGGCTGAACTTCGAAGACTAAAACCCTACTGGGCACAACTTCTTGTCTCGTCGAGCAAGCAACCCCCCCCCCACTTCCACCGAGTCACACGCATCGCAGTACATTCCCAACTTATCCTCGAACCCAGGTTCGACCAGAAACCCACTCTTGGCCACCTCAGCGCAGATACGATCAAACGCCTCCTGCTGAACCGGTCTCCATTTAAAGGAAACGTTCATCCGAGATGGGTGCCATACCAATCGTGTGATACCAGGAAACTAACGTGGGGGCATGCGCAAGATAGCCTCCACCCTATCCTCACTGATAGCAGACCCTTCCTCATCCACCAACCTTCCCAAAGCGAGAACCGCCCGGTCGGAGAAACCAAAACAGCACTTCTTAAAGTTCAACTTGACGTTATGCTTCTTACACGCCGCAATCAATGCCTCTTGGCATCATTGTCACTAACACCCATATCGTCAATGAATGTCTTAAGTCCGTCAACGCTCTGAAAGGCATGTTCTATCCTCTGCTACATAACCCAAAGTAAGATTCGGTCTATCAAGGCGATATTAACACTTTAGAGTAATTAAACGCTTAGGTTAAGTCTAAGTATAATTAAATTCAATGTAAATAAACGAAATGAGTTTTTAGTAAAGTTAGGTATGCCTCGTGAAAGCAGCAATACTCTGAGGGATTGTGAGGCTGAGACATTGCCTATATATAATCCTCTCAGTACTGTTTACGCCGAAGGAATTTATTTAGTGTTTCGTTGTCACTCTAACAGAAACTATGGTATGTTTCGTTGGGGCGAATCCGAGGGACTCATAAAATCATATCTTTAGAAAGAAAAAAATACTCTTGATATCCATAGTTATTGCATTGACCAAAACTTGCCACTTAGCAAGAATTACCGACTTAGCCTTCATCAGACTGGCACATCTGGTTGACTGAACGGAGGACAAACTAAGCAACGCTAATAGTCCTTAGAAACCTATGTTCGGTTGAGCCATCTCGCTACCGAAGTATTCAGATATAAATAGATTTGGAAGGTTAATATAGTTATATTAATAAAACTAGACCAAATCTTATATTTGGTATTTTACTGGGGCCTTTTAATGGCCTTGTCCAAATATCTGATATGTACAATGGAAAGGTATTTAATCAATAAAAACCGTTAAAACCCATTTGAGAGTTTACGTACTTTTAAGAGTACGTTTACGTACTATTAAGAGTACGTTTATACTACAAGATTCTAATGTGGAGGCCCGGCTTTTACACAGCCCCCACCCTGTTTTGAGACCCAGGAGAAGCAAGTTGATCACTCAAGCTGATTATAGATCAAAAAAGCGAGAAAGGAAAACGGGTCGAAAACATTAAGTAGCATAACGTATAATTAATGTTTCTCAGGCGGAGAAGTTAAGCGTTCTCGGTTACCCTGTGAGTTTTGGGTTTAGGTCCAGTAGGTCCGTGGTAGTCGACTGGACGTTTCTTACGCTTCAGTGTCTTAAGCACATATGAAGGGTGAGCATTAAAACTCGGGATAAATGCTGTTGGCGGGTAAGTTTCAACTTCCGTGCTTTCAGACGATGGGAACATGCTACCTTTTTCAGCCTGTGACTTATGTAGGCGTTTACGCCATCTTCTGTTAAAAGCCTTTAATAGTCCTCATTGTCAAAAGCGTCTGAAGTTAACTCAGCGATTGTACCGTCTATAAAGCGTGTACGATAGTTTGTATATTCTCCTTTACCCGTTCTCCATATAATATCTTTGAATTCGGAACGGTCAAGAGGTGCAGTAGAATCATGTCTTCTTGCGAGAGTAATCTCAGTAGTCGGAATTAGAACCGTCGGGGTTATTAACCTCATAGGTTCCACTTTTAGTGTCGGCTACATAGATTATGTATGCCCTATCCATTTCGATGTTAGTACAGTAGCATCGGAATTACGTTGACGGATGTTAACTCTGTCTCCAACCTGATACTCTGCTATATTTTTGGTAGCATTCCAACTATTTTGCCTTTTTAATAAGGCCACATTACGTGTCTCTTGACATACAACGTTGTGTATGCGTTGTACCTTCTCTAACCATGGTAACTCATGGTGATCAGGTTCGTCCTTGTTAAAGGGTATTTGTAACTCACTATATCTGCTACGAAAATAGTGAGCGGGTGTTATTCCTGTAACCGGATCAGCACACTCGTTCATCTGTGTTTGTACCCACTTAAGGTGGTACGGCCAATCATCTGCATCATCCGTTAATGCAGTACGTAAGAAGAACTTAAATTAGCGCCTTGTGTTTGCGGTTTATATGGTACACCCCTTTTATGGCACATGCCTGATACGAGTACTAACGATTCAATTATGTCGTCGCAGAACTCGCTACCGTTATCAGTGCACATGATACCTGGCCGCCGGTGGTCAGCAAAGACTTGGCAGCATAATTCTGCCACGGCCTGCGTACTCTTGTCCTTTAACGGATAGAGCAAGTTATACCGTGACGCCACTTCAAAGAAGTGGCATACGTAACGGTCGCCTGTGTGCTCGGACGTAGGCAGGTCAACCAGATCAATGATGATCCTGCGCCATGGAGCATCTTCAGTCACACTTAAGCGGTGCGAACCCATAGCGCTTAATCTGGTTGAGATCACAGTCTGTACATGACTGATATACTCTGTCAACTAAAGTTGCCAGCTTAGGGCGCGCGATCCCATTTCGCTTAGCATCTTTAAGTGCGTCTACTACGTTCTGGTGCTTTAGCTTATAGTTCTGCGTCAGCCAAGTAAGAATGTTTTCATCATTCTGCTCCTCCAGAATAAAGGTAGGGTGTTGAGAATCCACTTGCATGGTCTCTAAGTCTGTAGTGTTTCCAGACTCCTGTCCTTCTTTCGCATAAGTGTCATAAGTCTCGTGTGCGTTTGATACACCTGACTTATTTAATAGTCGCATTATATGCGTATATACTTCGGGATTATCTTTCATTAATCCCTTTAAAAATAGGGTTTGAAAGACTTCGGGCTTGGACTTTATGCTATTAAACAAAGTCCTAGCTAGAGACTGACGCTTCTTAACTGTAGTGTCATTAGTAGATTGTATTTATTGTGCACAGACTTCAAGTGCTGTGTTGGCTTTGAACTGCTAAACGTTCAATCTAGTGGAGAGTAGAATCTTCTATTCTTTGACCTTGTTAAGGAAGGTCTCAGAAGGGGTCCTTTTGGTTGTTCCAATGGGACCTATACGACATATTATAGTATGTCTCCAGGGCGTCTTCTGGACCGCTCGGGTACCCTGATAAAGGAAAGTATCTACTTCCCTATCTAAGTATATTGGCTCGCATTGTATCATGCTTATTAATTTATTGAGCCATGGATCTTTACTCCGTAATGGGCAACACAGCGTGATGGTAGCTTTGTGTATATGAACATAATTTAGTAATTGGGCAATTAACTGCCATGGTGGATTAGCCCACGCATTATGTTTGGAGAGGTCTAGTTGAACGGCGTCTCCCACAGGAAGATTCAAAGTCCTGTGATTCTTAAGTTGTGCATTATGATGTGCAGCAAATATGTCAATTGTATGTGGCCCAAAAATCTTTTGAGCCAGTTCAAATCACCTGGGGTTACATTTCCAGTCAGTGGCTAGTAACTCCCGTACGGAGTTATTAAAGTCCGGTACGAAGCGTGATAACATATCCGGTAAATAGTTATGTATCCCTGGTAGATGTTTGATATCAAAATGAAACTTTGATAGTGCATCATGCCATCGGCTCAGTAATTGAGAGTCTGGCTTCATTTCCTTCATATATTGAAGGGACTTCTGATCACACATCAGCGTAAAAGCTGTTCTGTATAAGTATTCGCGGAAGTGTGTTAAAGCTGCTACTATGGCTAGTAGCTCTTGCTTCACAGTTGGATAATTCAACTGTTATGCATTCATTGCTCGGCTAAAGAAGTGTATATACCTAGGTGTATTATCTATAACCTGGTATAGTACACCTCCGAGTGCTAAGTCTGATGCGTTAGTTGCTATTTCAAAAGGCACGCCATCGACTGGTCCTTGTACAACAGGGGCTTATTGAGCTGCGTGCTTGAGCACTTTAAATGCGTCATCACACTCTTTAGTCCACAAGTCTCCTAGTTTGCCTTTATGACATCTTAAGTATCCAAAGGGTTTGAGATAATCAGCCAAGTGTGGTACTCCATCTGAAATGAAGTTTACAAACCCAAAAATGCTGTTCACATATCTTCCTGTAGTTGTGTTCGCTAATCTAACAGGTGTTCCACCTTACCGGGGTCGATTTTAATACCTTTTCTAAGAGCTGTATTTCGCTCATGACGAAGTGTCATTTCTTCTCGTTAATCTTGAAGTTTTGTTCGTTGAGTCTCTGAAGGACTCGCCTGACTAATGTGGTATGTTCGCCCTTAGTTTTAGAAAAGATGACTATGTCATCTATATAGACTTGCACGTTAGGCATGTCTGCAAACATTTCCTCCATTGGAAGAATGCTGGTAAGGAGTGCAACCCCAAAGGTGAACCTCTAAACCTGTATTGTTTACCTTTCCAGGTAAAACTAAAGTACTTACGATGAGGTTCATAAATTTGCATTTGATGATACCCCTGTGTTAGGTCTATGGATGTATACACAGTAGCACCTTTCATTCGTCTCAGTAACTCGTTTATACGAGGGAGATGGAAACTATGAGTCGGCAATAACTTATTTATTGGACTCATATCTAGACATACTCTGACTTTCGTAAATGTTCCGTCAGAGTTGTGTTTATCAACTGCCAATAATGCTAAGTTAAATGGCGTTTGTTGGAAATTGATTTCGATTACCCCATCGGATACCAATTTCTTGACTTGTGTAGTCAGAATAGTTTAGTACGTAGTTTATTTGATTATTTTAGGTCTGTTATAAGTTTTACAGTTTATCAGAATAATCTGATAAACTGGGTTTTAGGGTTTTGCTGTTTTTACAGCACATGACTGATGACTCATTTTGAGAGTCATTAATCTTAGGACTACTGTTTACAATTACTAATAAATGAACAACGTCCCCCTCCCTGAGGAGGGAGAACGTTGAGATATAGTTACTCGACGTGTACTTACTACATTTTTAACTATACTTTGGAAAGTTGTTGGTTTATTAATAATTGTGAAATAAGCTATTTTATTTAAGCTACTTGATAGTATTAAATTGAAATTTATTAGTTTTTATACGAAGGAAGAACTTTGAATGTAACAGCAGAAGCAAGATGGAGTAGCAAGATGACGAGATCGCTAGAATCTACCGACGGAGGAGGTCGATAGAGGCTCTACTAGCAGTGACGCTAGTGCCAGGATGCCGTCCTTGCTGTCAAATAGTGACAGCGGCCTGGTAGAAACACAGAAACCGGGCGAACAGCAGTTATAACAGCACCAGTCAAGAGGATCTGAATGAATCAATCGACGCTTTAGGCTTAGTAGAACTAGTATGGCTAGGCAGTTAGAAAGGTTAAGGCTTTCTCAGCAAGTAGCTATTATTCCTAGAAAGCAGCAAACATTATCAAACAAAGACACTACAACTGAACACGAGGAGCTATCGAAAGAATCGGAGGTATCGAAATCAGCAGAACAGGAGCGAAATCAGAAGGTCCGGAGGGATTAAGACGGAAAAGACAAGGGCTCAGACAACGAACACGATAAGTAACAACAATAACTAAGAGTAGTTCTAGTAGTGGTCGAAACTATCCGGTTAGAGATACAAGTAGTAGGGCAGTAGTTAAACCAGAACCTTACTATAGACACGTACAGACTAGAAGAACAAGCTTGGTTAGTTAAGACAATTGTTGGAGGCAAAATTTCGTTCGAAACAGGTAAATAGAGTCAGAAAGGGTAGATTTTAGAGTGTTGAACAGAGAAATATTTAAGAGAAGATATAAGATAGTAGTTACTAGGTTAGGTAGGGCTAAAAGTTGTAACATTACAAACATTATAGACCCACGCCAGATCTAGACAAAAGCAAACTATAGCAAAGTTATTTACACCTTTGTAGAAAGCATGGGGGTAGGAATAAGGATAAACATACCACCTGCACATAGAGGCTTAGAACGAGTAGATGTACAGTAAGCGAGTGGTTTCAGACGAGCTAACATTCTATTCCAGTCGTTGCAAGAAACTATAGCTCAACACACTCACAGAGAAGTGGTCTACCGAGAGAAGGGCTATGGACGAGAACCAAGAACAATTAGGAGACTTCGGGCGACGGGACGTACGAGGGCAATATTAAGTAGAGTCTAGTTGCATAAGAGAGGGATCGGCAGAGCCAGGAAGGCCTATATGGTGCCATCATGGGTTGCTTACCACAATGGCACGTGTTGGAACACGGAAGAATAAATCAGCGGCATACGGGGAGCAACACAAGAGCTGAAGAGCCTTCTCAGGAGCAAAAGGAAACCACTGAAGCGGGATGTGACTCCACCAGAAGAATGGAGAAGCACACAAGGGGGTAGGGTGAACCCCGACGGATACTAAAACATAAATACATATAACATATGCGTTGGCTAAAGACAGGCGCAGGATTCATGGGTGAGTTGATACTGCGGCAAGGGACGAAATAAATTGTCTAAGTAAGAATGTCGAGATTTGTTGAGAAGGGCGTCGAACCTCTAGGACGGGGAAGTATTTATACCCGAACTATTTTGAGGATGACTACATACATTTCCAAACCTCCATTACATTACATTACATACCTATTATGTCTAACACACGTCAAAGCCGCCGACAGCAACGCCTAACCCCTGAACTTCGAGAGGATGATGATATAGACCGGAGAGGGACCAAGCGCTACCAACCTCCAACGAATCATCCCCGCCATCGGTCTGAGACAGGGCGGAGGGATACTCAGGATGACGAGATCCATAACCAGGAAGCAAACTTTGATCGACAGATACCTACGGCAACTAGGGGCGAACCTAGCCTTACAACGGAAGACGTAACACACAACGACGAGGCCAAGGGAGATTCCGACCTGCGCGCGGACAGGGAACAGTCCATTACTGGTGAACAGATAGCCAGTAACGGACTGCCTCCTCGTTCGTCTTCGGGTATCTCAGGTTCCTCATCCTCTGTTAATGGGCAACCACGCCTCCCACCTAACAAGCGGAGGCGTTATCGCCGTCGCCCCAGCAACAAGGGTACAACGCGGGAGCAGCTGTCAACACAAAAGCTCGCCGAGCTCATGGCTCAACAACAATCGCTGTTGGAGAAGTATGAACAAAGATTGCAACGTACGGCTTCGGAGGGCCCTACGACATTGTTGTCTCCGCACGCCCCATATACTAGTTCACACAGACAAGGACAGACAACACGAAGCAGGGAGAACAACCCTACGTTCCGAATACTAGGTCGTTCACAACCACATCATGGCCTTGGATACGAGTCACTGGAGTCGGAAGGGCAACCCTCTGAGGAGGAAGAGACACTGTCATCCAGGGAGGCAGCGCCATCATTCCAGGAGTTGGTACGCGAGCAAGTGTTGGTCAAACGGAACCCACACGGGCAGGAGGCACTCAAGACTAAACAAGACCAGATAAGTTCGACATATCGCCAACACTGACAACGTCAGTTGTTCGAGAAGGAATCTGCTAGTGAGTATGTACATACCCCTCGACGTACGGAGACCACATTATGCACACCAACGGCGAGTGGGCAAGAACAATCTTCGAAGCCAGCGGAGACAACGATGCCTACACCTCCTCCTACACCGGCGAGTATTGAAAAGAGCCGCCAGGTGTTACACGCACGTATACTACACTTGAGCGACGAATTATGTCAAGCTATAGAGGATGAAAACACGGCTCGGGCTGAAGCCCTTAGGGGTGCGATTGAGACACTCCGAGCCACGCTAGAGGCCCGACCAGTGGAGAAACGTCCAGTACCATCACCACGGACATGGCCGGACTGGCCTTCGAACAGATATCACCTCCATGATATCATGGAACGGGGTACGAGAGGGGCTCTACTGGAGGCTTTTAAAAATGCGCAGATCGCAGGGTTAGACGAAAGTTGGAGCCTCACATGGTTTCACAAGGTGTTATCTTACTTTAAAGCGGAAAGTCCACATTGGACTAAATACGCGACAACTCTGAACAATTGAAGATGTGGACCCCACAACTACAAATCGAACAGATCTGCTCCCACGAGACGCAAGCCACTGTGGATCCCACATTTCGCAAGCTTGCCAAGGGTCACAGTCGTAATATGCACATTCCCATTATGGAACAGATGACACAGCTGATGGAGAACCATAGGAGGGCACGTGAACGGTGCCAGACGGATACAGATTTTCAGCAGAACCTACTAAACCATTGCATAGTTCAACTATTAGAGGAGGCTCTCAACGGCCGTACGTACGAACGCACTTTACAGTTGCATCCCAAATGGCAGTTGATGAAGACGCATGAGCTTATCCAGTTCTTAAGTCCCGACATCCAGGACGCGCAGCAACGCACTACGGCACGTACACAAAACCGTAACAATCACGACGGATCACAGAGGAATGGGGCTCGTGACTTTACCAATAGCCGCCCCAACCCGCAGACGACGCGACAGCAGGCACAAAACTGGACACAGCTACCACAACCGACAGCACCTACTACATGCGCTGGATGTCAGGCACAAGCTCCACCAGGGGCGCATCATATTCCACGCTGTCATCATTTCCGGGTAGTTCCATCAGGAGGTACGGAGGGCAGGACACGTTCGTATGACAACAACCGGGCATCACGGGACACACAACCAGCCTATAGACCACCCGCAACCCGAGCCTCAGGGCAGGGTCAGGTTACTAACCCGAGCAGAGAATTGGCTACCGCTC
>NW_014039306.1:16335-18467 GCF_001186125.1 Sphaeroforma arctica JP610 | reverse complement strand
TATNTATATTGTTATATATTATTATATATATATATATTTACTTATATATATATATGTATATATATCTTTATATATATATATATATATATTAGTATGCATTAATAACAGGTGCTATTTTGGGACATTCTGTTTTATATTGCGAAGTGGCGGTACGTTGAAGGTACAGGACGTACGTTATCTGTACCGTATCATGATATGCGCTTCCACAGGATGTTTTGTTCTGGTACTAACCACTCTTTTCCATTCTCGTATCCAGGGCTATTGTCACGTTCGAGAAGAAGAAGTCGCTGCTTAATATAGAGGTGCCACCGGGCATTTATCTCGACAACGATGTGCTCTACGAATTGGTAAGTGTGTGTAGTGTTGGGTGCGTGGATGTGCTAGAGAGTGTGTACCAATGCTTCGCCTGCGGATGTCGGTTGTTTTAGCGCTGGGAAGAATAAGTGTTTTCTGAGAGGGCTCGCGTCCTGTGCGTTGTATATGTACAGATTGATATATCTGTTTAGAACTATGACTTGTCTTTCACTTGTATGTGCGTTGTATATGTACAGATTGATATATCTGTTTAAAACTATGACCTTTCTTTCACTTGTATGTGTGTTGTATATGTACAGATTGATATATCTGTTTAAAACTATGACTTGTCTTCCACTTGTATGTACGTTGTATATGGACAGTTTGACATATCTGTTTAAAACTATGACCTTTCTTTCACTTGTATGTGTATTGTATATGTACAGATTGATATATCTCTTTAAAACTATGACTTGTCTTTCACCTGTATGTGTGTTGTATATGTACAGATTGATATATCTTTTCAGAAGTGTGGCTTGTCTTTTGAGGTTTATGTGCCTTGTATATGTACAGATTGATATATCTGTCCAGAACTATGACTTGTCTTTGAGTTATATGTGAGTTATGGATATGTATACGAAAGTAGCATTAAATGATATATTCTCTCGGTGGTGGTATCCATGTGTCCTGTGCGTACTATCATACGTTGTTGCCGTACAGAGCCATCCCCAAAACGCACCTACAACTAGCAGTTACGCGGGAGGACCAGCTTTGTGAAACCACTATCCGTACATCATCTAAGTGTCAATCCGTTCAGTCCTATAATCCCTAGAACGCTAGAACCCTAAATCCAACTCCAGTGTGTGCGAACCTGAAATGCGTCGCCGAACCCTAGCGACCGTTGGCTTAAACGTTCGAACGGATGACATGCCCCAAGTGCTTGTAGAGGGCCAGTGTTCAGCAATGCTTTAATACATACATATAACATTGCCATATGAGTACATTGTGTAGTCTGCGATTTTGTCTGTTGCTTATTACATACATATATCATCGCCATATGAGTACATTGTGTAGCCTGCGATGTGTCTGTTGCTTATTACATACATATTTCATCGCCATATGAGTACATTGTGTAGCCTGCGATGTGTATGTTGCTTATTAAATACATATATCATCGCCATATGAGTACATTGTGTAGCCTGTGATGTGTCTGTTGCTTATTACATACATATATCATCGCCATATGAGTACATTGTGTAGCCTGTGATGTGTATGTTGCTTATTACATACACATATCATCGCAATATGAGTACATTGTGTAGACTGCGATGTGTATGTTGCTTATTACATACACATATCATCGCCATATGAGTACATTGTGTAGCCTGCGATGTGTCTGTTGCTTACTACATACATATATTATCGCCATATGAGTGCATGTGTAGACTGCGATGTATTTGTGCCGAACTTCCAACTAATACGGAACTTGTGCTGTCGATCTGCAGCATTTACGATACGATGCCGAGATCTTCGTAAAGGATTTGACTATATTAAACCTGGATACATCCGCTATGGCCTGTGCTGAGATATCGGACGTACTACTGAGTAAGTGATGTGGTTTAAGCACCGGTGTACTTTGTACCGAGTCTAGCCGTATGATATGACCGGTGCTGAGATATTGGACGTACTGCTGAGTAAGTGATGTGGTTTAAGCACCGGTGTACTTTGTACTGAGTCTAGCCGTATGATATGACCTGTGCTAAGATATCGGACGTACTACTGAGTAAGTGATGTGGTTTAAGCACCAGTGTATTTTGTACTGAGTCTAGCCGTATGAT
>NW_014039306.1:13185-14119 GCF_001186125.1 Sphaeroforma arctica JP610 | reverse complement strand
ACCTGTGCTGAGATATCGAACGTACTACTGAGTAAGTGATGTGGTTTAAGCACCAGTGTATTTTGTACTGAGTCTAGCCGTATGATATGACCTGTGCTGAGATATCGAACGTTCTGCTGAGTAAGTGATGCGGTTTAAGCACCGGTGTACTTTGTACTGAATCTAGCCGTATGGTGATACGTGAGGGATCGGGGTGAAATATAACGGATAATGATTGTAGTATAATCGTGGCTTGGTATTTATTGCAAAGATGTTTTGCATAACAGTGTTCTGATTGGTGTATACATGCAACAGGCCTATGTGTGAGTACTTTTTTTTTGGGTATTTATAATCTTGGCGTAATCAGCTCGTTGCATACGCTACTTCGGAACCTTGGTCAGTGAAAGGAAGTTATGGGCCTTTTCTACCTGATATAGCAGTGTATCCTAATATATATATATCGCATAAAAAAGATAAGTTCTTCATAATCACATTACTTTGTAGGTCAAGATATTGGCCTTTTCTACCTGATATAGCAGTGTATTCCAATATGCATACATTGCATAAACCAGATAAGTTCCTCATAATCCCGTTAATTTGTAGGTAGAAATGAGTCAGGCAATTATACACGTCCACCCGACGAGGTGTTCAGCGAACGGGGCATTCTAGCAGTGCACAAGGCAATGGGTGACATACAGAAGGGCAAGGGAGACCTACGCTTAGTCCCATCAAGCCGCCGATTCAGGGTATATGTTTTTCAGCTGAGATGTGTATGTTTGTATCTACATGCATATATTGCATATATATATATATATATATTATCCTTATATTTTGAATACATTTATATATATTTATTATTTATTTATATATTTATTTTTGAATATATATATATACATACATTTGAATATATATATATATAGATANATATATAGTATATATATATATATATATATGT